>NC_051059.1:70000-154928 GCF_904848185.1 Acanthopagrus latus
AGAGGGAGGACTGTGTGTGCCTGCTATTTTACTTGAGTGTTTGATGATGTGTGACAGTTTGCATTTGTCTCTGACGGAGGGTGATGAGTGATCTGTAAACAACTGTTAAGATGTCTTTGCTCACAAACTCCTCAGTTTCCTCAGCAAGAAGAGACGTTGTTGTACCTTTTTGTAGTTGTGTTCAGTGTGGACAGAGAAGGACAGTGTTGTGTCCACCTCAATGCCCAGATACCTGAATGCCTCCACCTGCTCCACCTCCTGCTCTTTGATCTTCAGTGGCTGCAGTAGAGGGTGGGCGGAAACACCAGGTGTCACTCTCCTGCAGCAGCACAGCTCCTTGGTCTTAGAGATGTTAAGCTCTAAGAAGCTTTCCTCAATGAGAGTGAGTCCACCTGTTGTTGATATGCTGTTAGACTGTTAGAGTCCGTCAGGTGAGCCACCAAGGCCATGTCATCGGAGTATTTGAAAAGTGTCATATTGTCCATGTTGCAGGTTATCTTGTTTGTGTAGATGGAGAAAAGAATGGGTGATAAGACACAACCTTGTGGGACCCCTGTGTTTATTATAATGTTGGTGGATATTTTGCCATTGACTGTCGCATGCTGTGATCTGTCCTGTAAAGAGAGGTTTAATACTGATACTGATAGGTGGATATTATAAAGAACATTTGCCAGAAGATATATTAGATGGGCTGTAGTATAAGACTAACTTTGTATCATAGCGAACTCAAAAAGCTGCTGAAAAGTTGCAAAAAGCAGCCTTAATTGAAGGCAGTGCTTCTGAGTTGGAAACAGGGGTTGTTCTGTGAAGTTGAGAAATGCTCACCACAACAAAAGGAAGGTGAAGTTAGGGCTCAAATCGCAAACAAATGAGCAAGTTATGGTAATAATTCTGTTTGTAAGTAGTCAGTTGAATGAGACAGTAACGGGGATAACATTTGCATTAGTCATTATGAAGCATTCCAGAATGTGAACTTTGTGGCAAGCGTCTGAGAAGTGTATACAAGTACTTGTTGGTCATAGTGGCAGCTGCTTGCTACTCATTACAGAAAAAAAACTCACTTTTTTATTACAAGCACTAAATGCCAGTGAATTACTGTTGATTCCACAAAGAAACAGGAGTGAGTGAGATGTCCCATGATCTGTGCTGGGCTACACAGAATGTATACCAGAAGAAAAGTTTGGGAAAGAGATGGTTGGGAATGGTAGCAGTTCTCCCTGTTCTTTTCTTCACCCCAATTTTGTAATTTTCCAAATGTCCACTTAGCTTAGCCCACAGGCTCAGCCCTCATGTTTAGTTTTTATTGGCCATTTGATTCTTCACTTTGATCAAAGGGGAGATTTTTAAGATTGGGCCAGATTTTAGTTCTGGGGTGGGGAACCTCTGGCTTCCGGGCCACACGGCCCACAAGACTTTTTGGTACTGTCATGACTCTAGAGTCAGGTCCTTGTGTTATGCTCTGATTATGTTTTTTTTGTCTTATATTCGCTTGTCTTGGTATCATGTCTTTGTATCATGTCTTGTGTCATGTTTTGTTTTTCCACAAACTGCAGCTGTAAATGATTGAGCTGCAAAGCAATGATGAGCTCAAAGGCAGATACAACAATCTCCCTCTGCTTGCTTCTTTTCTAAACTAACTCTTTCAGAGTCAGCTCTGCTCAAGACTGACTGACCCAACCCTGGAAAACCAGCTAAGAGTAGCATCGCCATCACTCCCACCTGACATCAGATGTTTCGCTAAGGAGAAGTAGCCAGTGCATTAGGTCACACAGATATAATAATGATACTAATGAATAGTTCCGAAGCCGGTCCAGCGAACCCCCGGAAAGCTGCTTGACCGGATTCGGTCTCCCCATCCTCCCTGAAGCACTGTGCTGACCAGCTGTCCCCAGTGTTCACAGACATTTTTAACACCTCACTGGAGACCTGTCACGTGCCAGCCTGCTTCAAGACCTCAACCATCATCCCTGTCCCCAAGAAGCCAAGGACCACCGGACTTAACGACTTCAGACCCGTCGCCCTGACCTCTGTGGTCATGAAGTCCTTTGAGCGCCTTGTGCTCTCTCACCTCAAGGACATCACCGACCCTCTCCTGGACCCCCTGCAGTTTGCCTACAGAGCCAACAGGTCTGTAGACGATGCTGTCAACCTGGCCCTCCACTATATCCTCCAGCACCTGGACTCTACAGGAACCTACGCCAGGATCCTGTTTGTGGATTTCAGCTCTGCTTTCAACACCATCATCCCAGCTCTGCTACAGGAGAAGCTCTCCCAGCTGAACGTGCCTGACTCCACCTGCAGGTGGATTACTGACTTCCTGTCTGACAGGAAACAGCGTGTAAAGCTGGGAAAACACATCTCCGATGCACAGACTATCAGTACCGGATCCCCCCAGGGCTGTGTTCTTTCTCCTCTGCTCTTCTCCCTGTACACCAACAGCTGCACCTCCAGTCACCAGTCCGTCAAGCTCCTGAAGTTTGCGGACGACACCACCCTCATCGGACTCATCTCTGATGGTGACGAGTCCGCCTACAGGTGGGAGGTTGACCACCTGGTGACCTGGTGTAACCAGAACAGCCTAGAGCTCAATGCTCTAAAGACAGTGGAGATGGTTGTGGACTACAGGAAGAACTCAAGTGGGAGCTGAACATTAGCTCCCTCATCAAGAAAGCACAGCAGAGGATGTACTTCCTGCGGCAGCTGCAGAAATTCAGTCTGCCGAAGACAATGATGGTGCACTTCTACACAGCCATCATTGAGTCCATCCTCACCTCCTCCATCACCATCTGGTACGCTGCTGCCACCGCCAAGGACAAGGGCAGGCTGCAGCGTGTCATTCGGTCAGCAGAGAAGGTGATTGGCTGCAACCTCCCGTCTCTTCAGGACCTGTACACCTCCAGGACCCTGAGGCGTGCAGGAAAGATTGTTGCTAATCCCTCCCATCCCGGTCACAAACTCTTTGAGACACTCCCCTCTGGCAGGAGGCTGCGGTCCATCAGGACCAAAACCTCACGCCACAAGAACAGTTTCTTCCCGTCTGCTGTCAGCCTTATCAACAAGGCCTGAATCCCCCCTGACACTCCTCACACTCCACCTCTACCACTGACTCTACTGTCACACTGACAGTACCATAACTTTATGCGTTACATTAACGCTCATCTTGAACATCCTGTTCATTTGCACATTTTCATTTGCACATCATTCTTGTAATTGTTCACTGCCAGCCGGTCTGCTCCTTTTATCCTTTTACCCAAAAAACAGATTGTGTATATATATTTATATTGTATAGTTATATTTTCTAATTTTTAAAATAGTTTATATTGTTAATTTGTTATATTTTCTATTCTTTAAATAGTTTATATTGTTAATTTGTTATATTTTCACTTAATAGTTATTTGATGCATGCACCAATATCACCACAACAAATTCCTCGTATGTGTAACATCGTACTTGGCAATAAAGAGAGAGAGAGAGAGAGAGAGAGAGAGAGAGAGAGAGAGAGAGAGAGAGAGAGAGAGAGAGAGAGAGAGAGAGAGAGAGAGAGAGAGAGAGAGAGAGAGAGAGAGAGAGAGAGAGAGAGAGAGAGAGAGAGAGAGAGAGAGAGAGAGAGAGAGAGAGAGAGAGAGAGAGAGAGAGAGAGAGAGAGAGAGAGAGAATAGTGTGTGTGTAGCATGTTGTGTGTCCTGAAGCTGTCTTTGACAGTTTCTTGTAGAGAGGAGCAGAATATTGCTGTTCAAGACTTTTGACATCATGCAACTGCATCATAAAGCCTACATGAACTGCATGGTGTTCAGGGATGAATAGTCTCTATCCTTATTGTACTAGTTTTTCAGCTATAGTTACATTCATTGTTGGTAATGTAGCAGGCTAGTTTTGAATGACAGTGTCCCTGCTATCGCATGTTGGTAAAATAAAACATTTACATAATAAAATCAACTACAGGCTTCCCAAATGCTGTAGTAAATTAAGCATGATTTGAGCATATGACAGCATGTGGCCCCACTTTTAAGTCTCTCTCTTTTTTTCAAACCCTTATTGCAGATGGATAGACTTAAATCTATGTATAAAAACACTCAGTTAGTTAAGTTAGTTAGTTGTCCCCCATTATTTTTGGAGGTACCTTGAAATTCTGACCAAATTTGACACATTACAGCTTTTCAAGCAATATCCGTCAATAATATTTAATCCATTATATGTTAATAGGCTTATTAATACAATATATTAACCTTATGATATTCTTAAACCCTGTATTGTATCCCATCTCTGTCTCAGGCTGTCCACCACTCAGAATGTTAACAGCTCATATTGTGTTGGCTCTCCTAAAAAGTACCAGCTCTGCCCTAACCAGGTATGATACTGCATTGATATTGACACTATACTGATTAATTATCCACTGAATCCTTAACCCTTAGAGCACTGAGGTTTACAGGAGGAAACTAGCAACACTTAAAACACTCTTTTAGCTGTAAGTGTCCTTTTCTATGTGTGTATGTTGTGTTTTTCAGCCCTGTCCCAGCCCCAGTGTCAGCTTCAAACAGCATCAGTGTTCCCAGTTCAATTCTAAATCTTTTGGAACAAGATACTACCAGTGGATACCTCTATACCCAGGTATAATATCCATCCAACAGTCAGGCTTTTTTCTATCTATCTGTCCCTTTTATTGATTCAGTAATCAATAACACAGAAAACTGAAATGCAGTGGTATAGACTCTTCCTACCTCTTCAGCTGATTATACTGGACATTAAGGAGGAACTTCAGAGATCAGCATGTTATCTGATCTCAGGCAATTCAAAAAGATAACCACATGTAACTCACTGAAGCTTTCATTACACAGAAATCATATTTTGCATTGTCAATAAAGTATGTTTTAATTATTAATATGTTATGTCCCATGTAGCTGATTACATCAGCATCTCCAATAAACCATGTGACCTGCAGTGTACAACCATCAGTGGTGAGCGGCAGCTGCTAGTGCCTGCCCATGATGGTACCTTCTGCCGCGATACCAAATACCTTGGAGTCTGCATAGAGGGAAAATGTCAGGTAACCCAACAAGAAACACTTGTGATGTCATTATTTTTGTTGTAAGAATTACTGGTACTGTATGTGTTTTAATGTATTAAATACCACCCAACATATATTTGGCTGGATGAACAGCCTATTTCTCTTCAGAGTTTTACCTTCTATTCTCCTCTAGCCTGTAGGATGTGATGGAGAGCTGTACAGCAGTAAGACAGTAGACAAATGTGGAGTATGTGGTGGCAATGGGACTTCATGCCAGCGCATCGCTGGATCATACAGGAAGGCACTCACACAGTTAGGTAACACACACACACACACACACACACACACACACACACACACACACACACACACACACATACGTAGACAGATGTGCCTATGAGTAGACAATATATAACATTCAGACTGAAGTCAAGTTACCTGGTTTTGAATTAAGGTACATACAGCTTCAAACTTCACACAGCTATACTTTGTGTTCATCTGGGCCTTCAGCAGCCTGCTCCCCTATCTGTGCCGGATCTCCAGTGATTGCAAAAAAAACAAAAAACAAAAAAAAAATGGGTTTGCCCAGAGATCTAATATACAGTTCTTTGGTTCTAACAGAGGCACAAATTTCACTCAGTCACACTAACGAAAGGTTTACTAGCCAATCAGAAATACGGTGGCCAGATTGATTCAGAGAGCAGTCGCTACAAGTGCTGTTGAATCTGGGTTTTCCATGTTGGCAATGCACACCGTGGTGTCAGGATAGACCGCAAATTCATGAAGCCAGGGGACACTAAATATGCCGACAAAGGCGTTAAGAGCAAATGGTGCTGGGCTTGGAAAGAGGTGGTTAAAAATATGGAATTATCAGTGCATAGCAATATATTTTTTCCCAATTGAATATCGACTCAGAAGATCCTCTGAATAGATTCAGGCAAGCAGCAGCCCCCGACCACCCGCTGTCACATGCCGGACAACTCTCGGTCCCTGCCTCCAGCAGCTGGAAGCGCCTTGCTTGAGGGTCGGAGGGTGATGCTCTGCGGAAACACCGTCGGAGTTGCAGAGACGGGTAGCCGATGTCTGATGCATCGGTCTTTCGAAGACTGTAAACTCCCAGGGCAGCCGGTCTCACCCTGGCCGCTGCAACATGCACCTGCGGGTAGCACTCTTCTCTGGGGAGAGAGGGGGGTACAGTGTCAACATTTTACCCCCTCGTGTCTAGCTGGAGGTCGGAGGTACCGCGGCCATGTCTATGTTTATGTCAGACAAAAATGTACCATTCAGTCCCAGAAACAATGGCACTTTCTCAGCTTAAATATGGTTGCACTATTTTATAACTAAAATTATTGTGTGCCTTTGCTTACATTTCAGTTCGAACTAGAACTTCCAAGACGAAAGATTTATAATTTAAGATTTCTTTTTTGAATTTAAAAGTCATCAGCAGGTACTTGAATGAATTATTTGTTTATTACTACTTATTACTGAATAAATATCCAAGCATTTGAATCAATATTGAACAGAAACAATATTGAATTGATTTGCGACCTAAAGAATCAAAATCAAATCAAATCGTGAGGTTCTTAACAATACCCAGCCCTAACAGAAGAGGTGGAAAGCCCTTTGGGAGCTGGTGCTTCTGTTATATTGGCTCACATTGGGTTTGTTTATCTCATGTCTGAATGTCATGATGTTATTTCCACAAAATGCACCAGAATCATTAAAGGGGCTATTTTTCAAAAATTTCTCCCAGGGGAACATACCCCCAGACCCCCCTTGACAATACCGTACCTCTGGCATTATTCCTTATCAAGAACAAGAAAACCCGTAGCTTTGCCCATAGATGTGCTCTGAGATTCACTGTAGGTGATAGCCTTGTAGGTACAGGAGCAGCCCCCCCCCCAATGTTCAGGCTCAGGATTTTTTTTTCCAATCACCCCTGGTTTCTGTGTGTGTGTGTGTGTGTGTGTGTGTGTGTGTGTGTGTGTGTGTGAGAGACTGTGTGTATGTGTCTCATCATTACTTGTGTCTAATTTTCTCACGTCTATGTGCTGCTCAATGCTCTGGCCTTCCTCCATTGTCTCCTCTTGCTGTGTCAAGGGGAATCCTGGAGAATGAACACCTTTAGGTGGTGCATGTGGCCAGGATTCTTCTGGATCTCGTCTTTCTTGCCGATTAAGCTCAGGATTCCCATCGCTTTCCCTTTGTAGCACTGGTCTTCTCTCAGTACTGTTGCACCCTCATTGATAGTTTGATGTGGACTCAGTCTCCTTCTCCTCTTACTTTTGTTTTTAGACTGTGATCTCTGTCCAGGACTCTGGTCCACCAAACTCCAGTCTTTGTGTCAGGTGGTTCCTCTGCAACCTCCTTCATTTCATTCGGTTGACATGGCCTGTGTACAAAAACTTCTGGATCTCAATGACAGTCTGCCTCCCTGTTTGTCTGGGCACGGGGTTGGGAACATCATCCCCTCTTTGACCTTTACTCCACACCCAGTAGTCAAGGTCGAAGGTGCTAGTGGAGAAGAGGCTTTCTTGGAGAAGTAGGGTTAATTTGTGGCTGTTTAGGAGATAGAAAGAGGGCTGAAAAGTCAGGGTGTATTGGTTCCCCCCCGCTTCTTTCTCAGGGCTCGTCCACACATACGAAAACAATCTGTTTTTCCTCAGTCTTCCTCTGCATCGTTTCAAGAATATTTGCGTCCATACGGATCCACTGAAAATGACTGTAAATGCTGTAGTTCACATTCCAGGCCTATAGGTGGCGCTTGAAATTCACCAAAAATGGAGAAGAGGAGATGGAGCATGTGCATGAAGCTTGCATGCTGTAAACAAACAGACAGTAGATGGAGAAACCGAACACAGCATGAAGAGGATGAAAGTGGCTAGTTCAAGGAAACCAGAATCGTTTGTGTGGACTGTTAATGAGATCAAACTGCTGCTGCGACTCACACTCAACTGCAAGTCGGGTAAGTTGCAAGAAAGGCACGAACACAAGCATGTAGTCCGTTGTTGTTGTTGTTATGAGACATCATGGGGTTCAGAGGTTGGAGGCAAGAGGTCAAGGTGATGGTGTCATCGTTTCGGAAAGTATGCAGATTTGCTGTCTACACAAAAACACAAGGGCAGCGTTTTTCAGATTTTTCCACCCTGAGACCTGGTTTCAAAAAAGTGCATTTTCAGGCACTGTGTTTACAGGATCCATGTGGACGATTGGCCAAAACGATGCAAAACATGTGTGTTTACACTAAAGAGCGTTTCCATATGGACAGGTTGTAGGTGTGGAGACAGCAGGGAGGAGGTCCATTTCTTAATGCTAGCCCTACATTCTTTTCTCTCCGAATCTCTGAATGGAATGTTTGTAACATGCTTTGGTCAAAAAAAGCTGAAGGACTGAGCACAGCAGGGTTCTTGAAACACCAGTTTCTGCTCTAGGTGGCCGGTTTGAGTGCCTTTCCCTTTAAATGCTAATGAGCTACTCTGTGCACCGCCCAAAGATAACTCAATTGCGCTGCCCACCTCTTCCTGCATTGTGGAACATGTGAGGATGGCATCCTGTGACCATGGCAATGGCTGAGTTTGTGGGAGTAATGGCTGCCGTACATGTTTGACCCGGAGTCTGATCCAGAACAACAAGAGGCGCCAGAAGAAAGTCAGCTGCCGAGAATGAACATGGATGTTTCTCAATGGTTAGTAGTTAACTTTGTTACCTCGACATTACTTTTGTGTTACTGCATAGAATAACGAAAGTTTTACGGGCTTACTAGCCGTCTCCCCTGTGTTGTTACAGGTAACACACCCCTTCTCCTGCCTCGAGTGTTTACATCATAAAGCTTAGCCAAACCTCGGCTGGCGTTTACTGGTGTTCAGTTGCAGTAACGCGGATGCAACTTAGCAATTGCCGTTTTTAGAGAAAGCGTAACCTCATATTATTTATTTACCTTTATGTAGCCAGGTAAGTCATGTGAGAACCCGTTCTTATTTGCAATGACGACCTGTAATTAGCTACTGCCAGCAATTTTCAACAACTGTAGTTTTCAGTAAGCCACAGTTGCCTCCCATCACCTCTCTACCAGCAGTATTGTTTTTTTAACCTGTTACAATGGAACATAAACTTTGAATAAATATTACAAAAGAAACAATGCAACGTGATTCATTAGCTATCATAGTTTCCAGTGAACAATAAAAATTCTGCTTAAAAACAGGTGTTCCTGTGGCAATTGTGAACAAATGCCTACAGAACCCGAGAATATTTGCTGTATGGAAATACCACAATTAAGTGTGAACACTGGGCAATCAAGATTGTCATTTTGCAGTCTCTCTTTTCTCTAATCTATTGTCACTTACTTACCTTTCATAATTTCTAGGTTACACGAAGACTACAGCAGTTTCCTGAGCCACCATCATGCATGGTGGACTGTCCTGGCCCAGAACCTGTCTGCCTGAATGTATTTGCACTGCAGAATGCACTGAACATTTATCAGGAAGACTATGGACCTTACGTCTGAGGAGAATAATGCAGTATGCTTTTAGTCACATAAATACTATTAATTTATCGCAAAAGTGTTATGATGAAAAGTAACTGCTTCCTCTATCTTACATTGCTTATAGTTTACTATCTTTTACTTGTTAACATGAAAATTCCATATCAAACAATGAAAACACAGAACAGTTGGTAAAGATGTTTTATTGTAAGAAACATTTGTGAACATGTGTTGACATATATGAAATAATAACAAAGAAAATAAATATCTGAAGTGAAACAGTTGAACTTCATATATTAGCTTCAATATCAATAGGAAAACTAGAAAAAATTGTATTTCCTGCGAAAATACAGTGTGAATGCTGAAGGCCGAAGGGAAATCTGCTGAATGTAGTGCTGAAAAGATGAAGAAGCTGAAAAGCTGGAAAAGTTGAAAAGTTAAAGGCAGAAAGAGCTTAAAAAGTTGAACCAATTGATAGCTGAACAGTTTCTGTAGCGGAACATGAAGCAGAATGTATAAAAAAGCTGCAAAGGCACAAAGATGAATATTTTTAACAGATGTAAAGGCAGAAAAGCTGAGGACGGCGGAAAGAGCAGAATGGTTGAAGGAGTTGAAAAGGCGGAAAGATGAATATCAGTGTCAAGCCTTTTAATGTTTTTGTGCAGATTCCCCGTTTGAAAGGGACCTGATTAGTCTACCCCGAGATGATGAACTGGATTTCACTCAATAACCACAAACTTCTTTTCCATTTTTCCTCCTTTTATTTTGGCAGTTCCATTTTCATTTCTTCAGCCACTTCTTTAAAAGGTATTTGGATTGTGTGGATTTTAGCAGTTTGGTATCTTAGCAGTTTGGTATTTTAGCAGTTTGGTATTTTAGCAGGTGAAAAACCTTCAAACCACAAAAGAAGAAAATATACAAATTACTGTGATTGAATATAATAAATAGAAAATTACACATCTGTACATTCCATGAAAATAAATAATATACACCACTGTTACTTTTTTTCTTTAGCTTAATATCATGTGGATCTTTAACTGCTTTTTAACACATTTTATCATATTTATTAAGCCATTTTTAACCCAGTTTTTATATATTTTTCTATAGTATTTATCGTATTTTAACCATTTTTATAGTACACACATTATACAAACATTTTCTCATAACTATTTTACAATGTGTCTAGAGTGCAATTATTTAAACATTTTACCACAATTATTTTCCCAGTACTAAAGTGAAATTATTCAAACCAGCACCATACATAATGTTAAACGCATTAGAAATAAGTTCACATTATCTTCACCATGATTTATACCACACACAAGCAGGACACACTTCACCTGAATAACAAACACTACCGTCACCCATTAAAGGGTTAAATAGAGTCTCTCACTGCCGACCGTGCGGCTAAAGCTAAGCTAACGTTATCTGCATTAGCGGCAGATTACGTCTCTTTCCATTCATCCAGAGCTCAGTTCCTTACCGGCTGCCAATCGGGTGCTGTAGACCATCAGTCCTGCATGCCTTAAGTGGCAATTCGTGGCACAGTCTCGACTTACTACTGCTCAAGTTTGTGACAGCAAGCCATCTTCTGTTGCTTCCCGCTTCCAGTGCTGTGTGCCCTCTTAAAAGCCCCGGGTGGGACTCGGCAGGCACATCGGTTCCGCCCATTTTCAGTCCCGTGCGCTTTTACAATTTCTCGTGATATTTTTCTCATTCCAGTTTTCCGGTTTGACTTGACACCTCCCACTTGACCTTCCAATGGAAACACTTGGAAGATCGCCACTTTGAAGTCAAACTTTGACCTTTAGGTTTGAACTTTGTCTCCGGATGCACCGCTGTCCATTTGGTCTTCTACTGGAAGTAAGACAACCAGCCGCCTAACATCCCTGTGAACAATTGTGGCTTGGATCCTCTCCTTAACCTGAGTGGAATTCTTCACCTTTCCTTTCAAAACTTTTGTCATAGGAATGGAGTAGCTTGGAAAGATCCGTACATTAACGTCTCTCACGATGCCTTTGTGGTCGGGGTTGGTACTGACCACTCTGCCCAGCTTGAATTGCCCTCTCAGTGCATTTTGATCACTTAGCCACACAATGTCTCCAACAGTGACATTTCGCTGAGTGGTGTGCCACTTGCTCCTTATAAACAAGTTAGGACCAGCAAGTTGGCTCCAGTTCTTCCAAAACTTGTTAACTTCTGTCTACATTGCTCTAAGTCTTTTATAAGGGTAGCTGGAAAAATCAAAAGATTTAATGTCTCCGCACTGAGATGCTCGGCCAAGCAGAAGGGTATTTGGAGTAATGTACTGAATACAGTCTTCTCGGCTTTGTATCCTCGATTGGACATTCATTTGACAGGTTGGCTGCTATGTAAAGAGCTGTTTGAAACTCACTATAACTGAGTGGTGATTCTTTTCCAAGACTTTGGAGTGCTTTCTTTACAACACGCACTGCAGCTTCTGCAGCACCATTCCTGTGTGGAGAATCAGCAGGATGGATTTTCCATGTCCACTCCGTTCCGTTTTTTGCTGCGTTCTCCTCAAGGGCTGTTCGGTCCAGGTTGTCCAAAAATGCATATAGTTCTGCCAAAACTGGTTTTGCGCCAATGAAATTGGTACCTGGATCCGACCAGATCTTCCTGGGGTGCCCACGGATTGCAGTGAACTTTTGATAAGCCATCAGAAACCCTTCACTGGATAAGCTGTTGACCAACTCTGTATGGATAGCTCTGCTGGCCATACAACAGAAGACAACTCCCCAGACTTTGAGTTTTACCCTCTTTTTGACGTCATCACCTACATGGTAGGGTCCAAAGAGGTCTACTGTTGTAAATTCGAAGGGAGCAGCAGGTTCAGTTCTTTCAGGCGGCAGATCACTCATTATTTGTTGACATTTCTTTGCTTTTGCCTTCTTGCAAATCACGCAGTGATCAACAACTCTTTGAGCAATTCGCCTTCCTTTTATGACCCAAGCCTTCCTTCTCATTTTAAGCAAGGTCCCAGCCACTCCATCATGACCCTCCTTGTGAGCCTCCCGAGCTAGCAGCATAGACACCCAGGCATCGGCGGGCAGGATGGGAACAGCAAGTTTATCCTCCTCAAAGCTCTGTACTCTGCCACCACAGACCATCAGCCCTGAATCCTGGTCTTTATAGGCCACCAGTCGGTCTGTTGTGGTGCTTGGGAAGGTTGTGCCCATTTGCGCAGCACAAAAAATATCTCTCAGAGCATTTTCTCGTTCTCTCACTGTAATGACTCCTGTCAAAGAGATCGCCTCCCACTTTGGATTGCTTAGGGCTTTATTCTTTCCAAGAAACCTCTTTGCTGCTCTCCAAATCCATGCGACTGTCTTGATCAGTCGAGTTAGAACACTGAACCACTTGACATCAACAAGGTTCAGAATAGCTGACCCTGCAGGTGGTCTCCTTGGATTCGTTGGTTCTGGTTCTTGTTCCACTGTTTTGGCTTTTGTTAATGCTGCAGCGAAAGCTTTCTTCTGTAACTTGTTGATGTTCTCTCTGGCGGTGGCAGCCAATTCTTTCGCCGATTTTATTGGCCACTCACTCACAGGCAATACCAGGAACTTCGGTCCATTTTGCCACTCCGAGTCCTGACTCAGGTATTGAGGGCTGGCACCTCTGGTGATCATATCAGCGATATTGTGAGAACCAGGAATCCACCACCAGTCCTGAATGCTTGTGCTGGTTTGGATCTCTCCAATCCGATTGGCGAAGAACGTCTGAAAGCCGTAGCTTTCTCGCTGAATTGCTCCAAGGATGATTTGGCTATCCACAAAATGATACCACTTTTCCACTTGAATTTGACTGTGCAATTCGAAGTACTTCCTTAAGCGTGAGGCGAACACTGCTCCACACATCTCTGCTTTAACAGCATCTCCTCTGTGTCCAAGGGAGTTAACTTGGCCTTGGATTCCAGAAGTCTGACAATTTGGCCGTGGTCCGTAACCCATCTCAGATACAGGTAGGTGTGCTCGCTTCCATCAGAAAAGGTGATTGCCAAGGGTTTAGGTTTAGTTGTGGGACAAGAGGGAGTCAGAGCCCTGACAAACTTGACTTTCCCAAGCTGTGCATACTCTTCAAAGAGCCATCTGAGAGTGCCATGTCCCATGTGTCTCTGACTAAACTGCTTCCCTCTTTTGCCTCTTGGAAAGCTCTGCGTACCAGAATCGCTCCCTTCTGCTTAATTGGAGTCACTATGCCGATGGGGTCATATAGCCCTGCTACTTGGCTGAGAAGCTCTCTTCTTGTTAGAGGATCTGGTGTCTGGGTTTTGATTTGCTCTGGGAGAAGGTCCTGACCTAGCCGCATTTTCCCCTTTCTTTTGGAGAAATTGATTCCCACCATAACATGGAGCATGTCTTCCTCAACAATGTAGCCCAGTCCAAGTGCCTTGTTGTCATCATCATGCATTTGGTTTGGTAGGTCACTTTGGTAGTCACCTCCTGCTTTGGTAGACTTAGTTCTAGCATGTCTTGCTTCAGTCCGACTCTCCTTTCTACTCGGCTCTTCGTCCCTCAGTTGCTCGAGCTGTTCGTATATGCTTTCCTGCTCTTTGAGAAATGACAACAGACTGTCAAACCGTTTCTCTAGTGCCACAGGATTCTTCTTGTCAGCTACATAAACCAGCCATTCTTTTTTGAGGGTTTCTGGAAGCTTGGTTTCAATCGATTTTGTCATCAGTGGATTTTTAATAGCGCCTGTGTCTCCAAGATCACTCAAGTCCTGAAGTGCCTTTTCCACAGCTTGAATTAACTCCACTATGTTACGTGGCTGGTATGCTTTGACAGGTGGGATTCTCTGAAGCTCCTCCACTATTTCGATAGCGATAGTTGTTCGATTTCCAAATCGGTTCTCTAGAACCTGGAAGATATCCTCTGCAGTGTTATAACTTGTGAGACGGAGGTCTCGTCTAATTTTATCCTCCAAACTGTCCAGCAATTGAGCCTTCTTCACCTCACTTGACCCAGTGGGCTCACCTTGCTTCTGCAGTGCTTCCCAATCCTTCTTCCATCTGTGAAAGTCGCGCTTGTTTCCTGTAAACTTAGGAAGGGCTGTAGGTTTCAGTCTGATGGCTGGCGAAGGATAACTGAAAGCATTCCCTGTCAGTATTAATCCTTCAGTGTCCTTCTTTATTCTTGCCTGTATGAAGTTGGCCTTCCTGGCAACCAGCTTGGGGACGAGAAGCTCAAGTGTTTTTAGACGTTCTTGGAAGCTCTCCTGCTCATCCAGAGGAACCCAACGTTTCCAACGACTGTACGTTTCCTTTGCAGTCTCCATCAACTTTTGCAGGTGGTTGAGCATGAATTCATATGCCTCTTGATTGCTATTCGACGGGGAAGTGTCAGCAGCAAGTTCACATGTTCCATCTGCTGTCTGCAGTGAGGTGGATAACTCAGCCTTTCCAAATTTTCCCCATAGAGTATCCTGAATGAGCCCTTTGACCTCTTTTAGTTTCTGCTCGCACTCCTTTGCAGTCTTTGCCAGGTCGGCTTTTTGCTGTTCAGTTAACACAGCTTCCTCATCTGTGTCCAGCTCTGCCTCCAGCTCTGCAATGAGCCCAGCCTCCACATCGTCATTTGCTTCCATGACTCTTTCGGCCTCCTGCATGAGTTTGTTGAAATTGTTCCTGAGCTCCTCCTCAAGCATTTCCTTATGGTTCCGAATGATGCTGTTGACAAGGTGAGAAAATGCTCGCTTAGCTGTTGTCCTCTCCACCTTGAGCTGCTCAGCTGAATTCCCAATAACTTCATCAGCCATGATTTATTCTTACTTTTCTTCTCCAGGTTTCCAGATCTCCTGGTCCCAGTGGTTTTTCACTGTCAAGCCTTTTAATGTTTTTGTGCAGATTCCCCGCTTGAAAGGGACCTGATTAGTCTACCCCGAGATGATGAACTGGATTTCACTCAATAACCACAAACTTCTTTTCCATTTTTCCTCCTTTTATTTTGGCAGTTCCATTTTCATTTCTTCAGCCACTTTTTTAAAAGCTATTTAGATTGTGTGGATTTTAGCAGTTTGGTATCTTAGCAGTTTGGTATTTTAGCAGTTTGGTATTTTAGCAGGTGAAAAACCTTCAAACCACAAAAGAAGAAAATATACAAATTACTGTGATTGAATATAATAAATAGAAAATTACACATCTGTACATTCCATGAAAATAAATAATATACACCACTGTTACTTTTTTTCTTTAGCTTAATATCATGTGGATCTTTAACTGCTTTTTAACACATTTTATCATATTTATTAAGCCATTTTTAACCCAGTTTTTATATATTTTTCTATAGTATTTATCGTATTTTAACCATTTTTATAGTACACACATTATACAAACATTTTCTCATAACTATTTTACAATGTGTCTAGAGTGCAATTATTTAAACATTTTACCACAATTATTTTCCAGCTGCTCTCCAATCAAGTGATTGTGTCACTCACTCTAGCTGACGCAATACACACGCATTCTACAGATACACAAAATGTCCCCATAAGAATGAATGGGAAAATGCCTCCCAAACTCCTGCGATTTTACAAAAAACCGTAACTGTTAGGGCCAAAATATCTATATGGTGAGTGAGGGGAGACATAGCCGAACTCGGTGATCTTGTTTTTATTTCTGGAAAGTGAGAAATGAGGGCACAAATGCGAGAGACAAATCAGGTACCGTCTGCTGTCTTCCAGAAATTTAGGCTCAAAATTAACATTGCGGCTTATGGGGCGGCTTAGTGACTTCTTGTCACTCCAGGGCTTCCACATCCAAAACTGTAAGTCGTACATCTGAAATGAGACCATCATCTGAAAGCCAACAAGATTTCCTACATTTCTATGTATACATTGTCCATGTTGAGTGAAAGGTTTTGGATCTAAATCAAGCTGAAGAGAATTTTTTTTCTCACTTTTGGAGCCGCTCTACACTCTGGGGTGCAGCAGTTGATGATGTCACGCACTCTAGCTCATGCAATACACACCCATTATAAAGTCAGAAGACAGGCTAAAAGTTCTTCAAACTAAAACTGTGATTAATCCAAAATCGTACAATATCTTTAAAAACTGAATACAAGCCCAGTAGTTCAAGGTTTTGTGACTCTTTTAAAGTTGGAATGGTGTCTCTAGCTCAAAGCATGAGGGAGAAGAAGAGGTTGAAAGTCGAGGATTTTTGAAGAGGATTTGAAGCTTTTCCCATTTGCTGCAATGTTACATTTTTTTCATGAAAAGCTGAATTTATGAAAAAGCTGAACGTATGCTGAAGATAGACAAAAGAAAAATAGAAGCAGTAATGTCCTTAAAAAGCTGCACATTTTGATACTTGAATGGTTTCTGTAGCACAAAAACTGTAGGAGAAGAAGCGTGTCGAAAAACGTACGGAATCATGAAAAACTTTAATAAATTCCAGAAGAACACTAGAAAAATTTGTATTTCCTACGAAAATACAGTGTGAATGCTGAAGGCTGAAATACTCTTGGAAATCTGCTGAAAGTCCTGGTGAAATGTTGAAAAAGCTGAAAAGCCAGAAAAGTTGCAAAGTTAAAGGCCGAAAGAGGTTAAAAAGTTGAACATATTGATAGTTGAACAGTTCATAGCTGAACAGGAAGCGGAATGGTTGAAGGAGTTGAAATGGCAGAAAAATGAATATTTTAAGAAGATGAATAGACAGGAAAGTTGAAGAGGGCTGAAAGATTTTAAGAAGTGAAACATTTTCATAGCTGAACATGAAGTTGAATGTTTGAAGGATTTGAAAAGGCAGGAAGATAAATATCTGAAGAGGTTGAAAAGCTCTAGCTTAAGAGGGCAGAACGAGCTTAAAAATGTGAAAAAAGACTGAAAAGGCCAAAAAGTTGTAGAGTAAGACGGTAGAAAGAGCTTAAAAAGGTGAGAAAGGGTTGAAAAGGTGAAAGGATAAAGGAATAAAGAGCTTAAAATGGTTGCACACATGCTGGAGAAGGAGCAGAGCCAAAGATAAAAATGTCCCCATAAGGATGAATGGGAAAACACCTGACAAACCCCTGTGGTTTTTGAAAAAACTGTAATGGTTGTGGCCAAAATATGTATATGTTATGAGGCTGGAATGGTGTCTCTAGCTCAAACTGTGAAGGACAGGAAGAGGTGTAAAGTCGATGAGTTTGGAAGAGGATTTGAAGATTTTCCCATTTACTTCAGTGTTAAATTTTGATCAGAAAAAGCCGAATTTCTAAAGAAGTTGAAAAGTTAAAAAGCTAAAAAGGACAAGATTGAAATAGCTTAAAAAGTCGAACATTTTAATAGTTGAATGGTTTCTATAGCTTATGGTATGCTGAAGTTATAGCAGAATGAAATTTGAAAAAATTCCCATAAGGATGAATGGGAAAAGTCCTCCCAAACCCCTGCGATTTTAGAAAAAACTGTAATGTTTAGGGCAAAAATATCTATATGGTGAGCGAGTAGAGACCTGGCCGAACTCGGTCATCTGGTTTTTATTTCTGGAAAGTGAGAAATGAGGGCACAGGAGTGAGAGAGAGAACAGGTACCGTCTGCTCTTCACCAGAAATTTCGGCTCAAAATTAACATTGCGGCTTATGGGAGAGCTGTTTCACTTCTTGTTGCTCTCGGGCTTCTAAATCCAAAACCGTAAGTCCCCCATCTGAAATAAGACCATCAGCTGAAAGCCAACAAGATTTCCTACATTACTATGCATATATTGCCTATATCAAGTAAAAGATGTGGGAACCAAATCAAGCTAAAGAGATTTTTTTTCCCGTTTTTGGTGCTGCTCTACACTCTGGGCTGTGGCAGTTGATGATGTCACGCACTCTAGCCGACGCAATACACACCCATTATAAAATCAGAAGAGGAGCTAAAACGGCTCAAAACTAAAACTGCGATGATTTCAAAACCATACAAGATTTAAAAAAACTGAATACACCGGTAATAGTTCAAGGTCTTGTGAGTGTTTTAAAGTTTGAATGGTGTCTCTAGCTTAAAGTATGAGGGAGAAGAAGAGGTTGAAAGGCGATGAGTTTTGAAGAGGATTTGAAGCTTTTCCCATTTGCGGCAATGTTACATTTTTTTGGGAAAAATCTAATTTTCTGAAAAAGTTGAAAAGTTGAAAATTACAAGGCTGAAAGAGCTTAAAAAGCTGAACGTTTTAATAGTTGAACGGTTTCAATAGCTGAACGTATGCTGAAGTTATAGCTGAATGAAATTTGAAAAAATCCCCATAAGGATGAATGGGCAAAATTTTGCATAAAAAGCTGAATATTTCCAAAAGTATAAAAGGTAGAAAAAAGAAAAATACAAGCAGTAATGTCCTTAAAAAGCTGCACATTTTGATACTTGAATGGTTTCTATAGCACTAAATTTGTAGGAGGAGAAAGGTGCTGAAAAACGTACGGAATCAGGAATAACTAGAACTAGAAAAATTTGTATTTCCTACGAAAATACAGTGTGAATGCTGAAGGCTGAAACGCTCTCGGAAATCTGCTGAATGTATTGCCAAAAGTTGGAAAAAAAAAGTTGAACATATTGATAGTTGTACAGTTCCATAGGTAAACAGGAAGCAGAATGGTTGAAGGAGTTGAAATGGCAGAAAGATGAATATTTTAAGAAGATGAAGAGACAGAAAAGTTGAAGAGGGCTGAAAGAGTTTAAAAAGTGTAACATTTTCATAGCTGAATATGAAGTTGAAAGTTTGAAGGAGTTCAAAAGGCAGGAAGATGAATATCTGAAAAGGTTAAAAAGCTGTAGCGTAAGAGGGCTGAACAAGCTTTGAAAGGTGAAAAAATACTGGAAAGGCAGAAAAGTTGTAGAGTAAGAGGGCAGAAAGAGCTTAAAATGGCTGCACACGTGCTGGAGCAGCAGCAGAGCTGAAGATGACGATGTTCCCATGAGAATGAATGGGCAAACGCCGGCCAAATTGTGATGAATAACAGGAGAGAGTTTTCTGAACATGGTGATGTCCTTTAAATTTCTGTAAAGAATATTTTAAAAAGATGAAAAAGGCAGAAAGAAAAAACAAACGGAAAAAAAACGGTGGAAAATTAAAGCAAGAAATTGCTTGAAAAGGTGAAAAAAGACTGAAAAGGTAGAAAGTTTAAGGCAGAAAGAGTTAAAAATGTGAAAAAAGTCTGAAAAGGTGGAAAATTAAAGCAAGAACAAGTCTAAAAAGGTGAGAAAAGTCAGAAAAAGGAGAAAAGGGGTGAAAAAAGTCTGAAAAGGTAGAAAGTTAAAAGAAGAAAGAGATTAAAAAGGTGAAAAAAGACTGAAACGGTGGAAAATTAAAGCAAGAAGGGTGAAGGGTGGTAAGGATGAATGGGAAAACGCCTCCCAAACGCCTCCGATTTGAAAGAAAACTGTAATGGTTGTAGCTGAAATATCTATATGGTGAGTGAGAGGAGGAGTTGCTGAACGCGGTCATGTTGTTTTTATTTCTGGAAAGTGAGAAATGAAGGCACAGAAGCGAGAGAGAGAAAAGGTACCGTCTGCTCTTCAGCAGAAATTTTGGCTCAAAATTAACATTGCGGCTTATGGAGGAACTGTTGGACTTCTTGTCACTCTCGGGCTTCTAGATCCAAAACCGTAAGTCCCACATCTGAAATAAGACCATCAGATGAAAGCCCACAAGATTTCCTACATTTCTATGCATATATTGTCTATGTCAAGTAAAAGATGTGGGAACCAAATCGAGCTGAAGAGAATTTTTCTCCCTTTTTTCCCAGCTGTTCTACACTCTGGGCTGCGGCAGTTGGTGCGCGCTCACTCTAGCTGACGCAATACACACCCATTATAAAATGAGAAGAGGAGCTAAAAATCCTTCAAACTCAAACTGCAATGATTTCAAAACCATATAAGATTTTAAAAAACTGAAGACAGTGCAAATAGTTCAAGGCGTTGTGAGTATTTTAAAGTTTGAATGGTGTCTCTAGCTCAAGGTATGAGGAAGAAGAAGAGGTTGAAAGTCGAGGAGTTTTGAAGAGGATTTGAAGCTTTTCCCATTTGCGGCAATGTTAAATTTTTTTTAAACAAAGCTTAATATTTGAAAAAGTTGAAAGGTTGAAAAGTTGAAAAGCACAAGATTGAAAGAGCTTAAAAAGCTGAACATTTTCATGTTTGAATGGTTTCTATAGCTGAAGGTATGCTGAAGTTATAGCAGAATGAAATTTGAAAAAATCCCCATAAGGATGAATGGGAAAAATTTAGCAGAAAAAGCTGAATATTAGCAAAAGTATAAAAGGTAGAAAAAAGAAAAATAGACGCCATCATGTCCTAAAAAAGCTGAACATTTTGATGGTTGAATGGTTTCTGTAGCACAAAGTTTGTAGAAGGAGAAGCGAGCCAAAAAACGTACGGAAGAATAATAATAAATTCCAGAAGAACAATAGTGTGAATGCTGACTCAGCATTCACACTAACTAGAAAAATTGTATTTCCTGCGAAAATACAGTGTGAATGCTGAAGGCTGAAACGCTCTTGGAAATCTGCTGAACGTCCTGGCGAAATGTTGAAAAAGTCGAAAAGCCGGAAAAGTTGCAAAGTTAAAGGCCGAAAGAGCTTAAAAAGTTGAACATATTGATAGTTGAACAGTTCCATAGCTGCACAGGAAGAGGAATGGTTGAAGCAGTTGAAATTACAGAAAGATGAATATTTTAAGAAGATGAAGAGACAGGAAGGTTGAAGAGGGCAGAAAGAGTTTAAAAAGTGTAACAATTTCATAGCTGAACATGAAGTTGAATGTTTGAAGGTGTTGAAAAGGCAGGAAGATGAATATCTGAAAAGTTTGAAAAGCTGTAGCTTAAGAGGGCTGAACGAGCTTAAGAATGTGAAAAAAGATTGAAAAGGCCAAAAAGTTGCAGAGTAAGAGGGAAGAACGAGCTTAAAAAGGTGAGAAAGGGTTGAAAAGGTGAGAGGATAAAGGAAGAAAGAGCTTAAAATGGTTGCACACATGCTGGAGCAGGAGCAGAGCCAAAGATGAAAATGTCCCCATAAGGATGAATGGGAAAACGCCTGACAAACTCCTGCGATCTTTGAAAAAACTGTAATGGTTATGGTCAAAATATTTATTTAATGAGTAACAGGAGACATTGTTAAACGAAGTGATGTTGTTTATATTTCTGGAAAGAATATTTTAAAAAGATCAAAAGGCAGAAAGTCCAATATCTGAAGAGGTTGAAAAGCTGTATCTTAAGAGGGTAGAACGAGCTTAAAAAGGTGAAAAAAGACTGGAAAGGCAGAAAGATTGTAGAGTAAGAGGGCAGAAGGAGCCTAAAAAGGTGGAAAAAAGGTTGAAGAGGTGAAAGGATAAAGGCATAAAGAGCTTAAAATGGTTGCACACATGCTGGAGCAGGAGCAGAGCCAAAGATGAAAATGTCGCCATAAGGATGAATGGGAAAACGCCTGACAAACTCCTGCGACTTTTGAAAAAAATGTAATGGTTATGGCCAAAATATTTATATATTATAAAGTTGGAATGGTGTCTCTAGCTCAAAGTAAGAAGGACAGGAAGAGGTGCAAAGTCGATGACTTTGGAAGAGGATTTGAAGATTTTCCCATTTACTTCAGTGTTAAATTTTGTTTAGAAAAAGCCGAATTTCTAAAGAAGTTGAAAAGTTAAAAAGCAAAAAAGTACAAGGTTGGAATAGCTTAAAAAGTTGAACATTTTAATAGCTGAATGGCTTCTTTAGCTTAAAGTATGCAGAAGTTATAGCAGGATGAAATTTGAAAAATTCCCCATAAGGATGAATGGGAAAACGCCTCCCAAACGCCTCCGATTTGAAAGAAAACTGTAATGGTTGTAGCTGAAATATCTATATGGTGAGTGAGAGGAGGAGTTGCTGAACGCGGTCATGTTGTTTTTATTTCTGGAAAGTGAGAAATGAAGGCACAGAAGCGAGAGAGAGAAAAGGTACCGTCTGCTCTTCAGCAGAAATTTTGGCTCAAAATTAACATTGCGGCTTATGGAGGAACTGTTGGACTTCTTGTCGCTCTCGGGCTTCTAGATCCAAGACCGTAAGTCCCACATCTGAAATAAGACCATCAGATGAAAGCCCACAAGATTTCCTACATTTCTATGCATATATTGTCTATGTCAAGTAAAAGATGTGGGAACCAAATCGAGCTGAAGAGAATTTTTCTCCCTTTTTTCCCAGCTGTTCTACACTCTGGGCTGCGGCAGTTGGTGCGCGCTCACTCTAGCTGACGCAATACACACCCATTATAAAATGAGAAGAGGAGCTAAAAATCCTTCAAACTCAAACTGCGATGATTTCAAAACCATACAAGATTTTAAAAAACTGAATACAGTGCAAATAGTTCAAGGCGTTGTGAGTATTTTAAAGTTTGAATGGTGTCTCTAGCTCAAAGCATGAGGGAGACGAAGAGGTTGAAAGTCGAGGAGTTTTGAAGAGGATTTGAAGCTTTTCCCATTTGTGGCAATGTTAAATTTTTTTTTGAAAAAGCTGAATTTCTGAAAAAGTTGAAAAGTTGAAAAGCACAAGGTTGAAAGAGCTTAAAAAGCTGAACATTTTCATGTTTGAATGGTTTCTATAGCTGAAGGTATGCTGAAGTTATAGCAGAATGAAATTTGAAAAAATCCCCATAAGGATGAATGGGAAAAATTTAGCAGAAAAAGCTGAATATTAGCAAAAGTATAAAAGGTAGAAAAAAGAAAAATAGACGCCATCATGTCCTAAAAAAGCTGAACATTTTGATGGTTGAATGGTTTCTGTAGCACAAAGTTTGTAGAAGGAGAAGCGAGCCAAAAAACGTACGGAAGAATAATAATAAATTCCAGAAGAACAATAGTGTGAATGCTGACTCAGCATTCACACTAACTAGAAAAATTGTATTTCCTGCGAAAATACAGTGTGAATGCTGAAGGCTGAAACGCTCTTGGAAATCTGCTGAA
Source organism: Acanthopagrus latus (assembly GCF_904848185.1). Taxonomy (NCBI): domain Eukaryota; kingdom Metazoa; phylum Chordata; class Actinopteri; order Spariformes; family Sparidae; genus Acanthopagrus; species Acanthopagrus latus. The sequence continues at coordinate 93,382 of NC_051059.1, forward strand.
CGTCCTGGTGAAATGTTGAAAAAGTCGAAAAGCCGGAAAAGTTGCAAAGCTGAAGGCCGAAAGAGCTTAAAAAGTTGAACATATTGATAGTTGAACAGTTCCATAGCTGCACAGGAAGAGGAATGGTTGAAGCAGTTGAAATTACAGAAAGATGAATATTTTAAGAAGATGAAGAGACAGGAAGGTTGAAGACGGCTGAAAGAGTTTAAAAAGTGTAACAATTTCATAGCTGAACATGAAGTTGAATGTTTGAAGGTGTTGAAAAGGCAAGAAGATGAATATCTGAAAAGTTTGAAAAGCTGTAGCTTAAGAGGGCTGAACGAGCTTAAGAATGTGAAAAAAGATTGAAAAGGCCAAAAAGTTGCAGAGTAAGAGGGAAGAACGAGCTTAAAAAGGTGAGAAAGGGTTGAAAAGGTGAGAGGATAAAGGAAGAAAGAGCTTAAAATGGTTGCACACATGCTGGAGCAGGAGCAGAGCCAAAGATGAAAATGTCCCCATAAGGATGAATGGGAAAACGCCTGACAAACTCCTGCGATCTTTGAAAAAACTGTAATGGTTATGGTCAAAATATTTATTTAATGAGTAACAGGAGACATTGTTAAACGAAGTGATGTTGTTTATATTTCTGGAAAGAATATTTTAAAAAGATCAAAAGGCAGAAAGTCCAATATCTGAAGAGGTTGAAAAGCTGTATCTTAAGAGGGTAGAACGAGCTTAAAAAGGTGAAAAAAGACTGGAAAGGCAGAAAGATTGTAGAGTAAGAGGGCAGAAGGAGCCTAAAAAGGTGGAAAAAAGGTTGAAGAGGTGAAAGGATAAAGGCATAAAGAGCTTAAAATGGTTGCACACATGCTGGAGCAGGAGCAGAGCCGAAGATGAAAATGTCCCCATAAGGATGAATGGGAAAACGCCTGACAAACTCCTGAAGGGGGCTGAAAGACTTTAAAAAGTTGAACATTTTCATAGCTGAAAGGTAAGGCTTTCATAGCTCAAAGGTTGAAAAAGTGGAAGAGCTGAAAAGGTTGAAAAGTTAAAGGCCAAAGTAGCTTGAAAAGTTGAACATATTGACAGCTGAACAGTTTCTGTAGCTGAACATGAAGCTGAATGTATGAAGAAGGTGAACAGGCAGAGAGAGAAATATTTTTAAATGATGAAAAGGCAGAAAAGCTGAGGAGAGCTGAAAGAGTTTAAAAACTTGAACATTTTCATAGCTAAACAGGAAGTGGAATGTTTGAAGGAGTTCAAAAGGCAGAAAGATGAATATTTTAAGAAGATGAAGAGACAGATAAGTTGAAGAGGGCTGAAAGAGTTTAAAAAGTGTAACATTTTCAGAGCTGAATATGATGTTGAAAGTTTGAAGGAGTTGAAAAGGCAGGAAGATGAATATCTGAAAATGTTAAAAAGCTGTAGCTTAAGAGGGCTGAACAAGCTTAAAAAGGTGAAAAATGACAGAAAAGGCAGAAATATGTAGAGTAAGATGGCAGAAAGAGCTTAAAATGGCTGTACACGTGCTGGAGCAGCAGGAGAGCTGAAGATGACAATGTTCCCATAAGAATGAATGTGCAAATGCCTGCCAAACTTTGATGAATAACAGGAGAGATTGCTGAACAAGGTGATGTCCTTTAAATTTCTGAAAAGAATATTTCAAGAAGATGAAAAAGGCAGAAAGATGAATATCTGAAGAGGTTGAAAAGCTGTAGAGTAAGAGGGATGAAAGAGCTTGAAAAGGTGAAAAATGGCTGGAAAGGCAGAAAAATTGTAGAGTAAGAGGGCAGAAAGAGCTTTAAAAAGTGGGAAAAGGTGGAAGAGGTGAAAGAATAAAGGCATAAAGAGCTTAAAATGGTTGCACACATGCTGGAGCAGGAGCAGAGCCGAAGATGAAAATGTCCCCATAAGGATGAATGGGAAAACGCCTGACAAACTCCTGCGATCCTTGAAAAACCTGTAATGGTTATGGTCAAAATATGTATATGTCATAAAGCTGGAATGGTGTCTCTAGCTCAAAGTATGAAGGATAGGAAGAGGTGCAAAGTCGATGACTTTGGAAGAGGATTTGAGGATTTTCCCATTAACCTCAGTGTTAAATTTGTTTAGAAACAGCCAAATTTCTAAAGAAGTAGAAAAGTTAAAAAGCAAAAAAGTACAGGGTTGGAATAGCTTAAAAAGTTGAACATTTTGATAGTTGAATGGTTTCTTTAGCTTAAAGTATGCAGAAGTTATAGCAGAATGAAATTTGAAAAAATCCCCATAAGGATGAATGGGAAAACGCCTCCCAAACTCCTCCGATTTTCTCAAAAAATATAATGGTTGTAGCCGAAATATCTATATGGTGAGTGAGAGGAGGAGTTGCTGAACGCGGTCATGTTGTTTTTATTTCTGGAAAGTGAGAAATGAAGGCACAGAAGTGAGAGAGAGAGAAAAGGTACCGTCTGCTCTTCAGCAGAAATTTCGGCTCAAAATTAACATTGCGGCTTATGAAGGAACTGTTGGACTTCTTGTCACTCTCGGGCTTCTAAATCCAAAACCGTAAGCCCCACATCTGAAATGAGACCATCAGCTGAAAGCCCACAAGATTTCCTACATTTCTATGCATATATTGTCTATGTCAAGTAAAAGATGTGGGAACCAAAACGAGCTGAATAGAATTTTTCTCCCTTTTTTCCCAGCTGCTCTGCACTCTGGGCTGCGGCAGTTGGTGCGCGCGCACTCTAGCTGACGCAATACACACCCATTATAAAATCAGAAGAGGAGCTAAAACGGCTCAAGATTAAAACTGCGATGATTTCAAAACCGTACAAGATTTTAAAAAACTGAATACACCGGCAATAGTTCAAGGTTTTGTGTCACTTTTAAAGGTGGAATGGTGTCTCTAGCTCAAAGCATGAGGGAGACGAAGAGGTTGAAAGTCGAGGAGTTTTGAAGAGGATTTGAAGCTTTTCCCATTTGTGGCAATGTTAAATTTTTTTTTGAAAAAGCTGAATTTCTGAAAAAGTTGAAAAGTTGAAAAGAACATAGCTGAAAGAGCTTAAAAAGCTGGACATTTTAATATTTGAATGGTTTCTATAGCTGAAGGTATGCTGAAGTTATAGCAGAATGAAATTTTAAAAAATCCCCATAAGGATGAATGGGAAAAATTTGGCAGAAAAAGCTGAATATTTCCAAAAGTATAAAAGATAGAAACAAGAAAAATACACACCAAAATACACACCATCACACCATCCCAAAAAAGCTGAACATTTTGATATTTGAATGGTTTGAATAGCTGAAGATTTGAAGGAGCAGAAGAGTGTTGAAAAACGTACGGAAGCAGGAATAATAATAACTAGAAAAATTGTATTTCCTGCGAAAATACAGTGTGAATGCTGAAGGCTGAAACGCTCTTGGAAATCTGCTGAACGTCCTGGCGAAATGTTGAAAAAGTCGAAAAGCCGGAAAAGTTGCAAAGTTAAAGGCCGAAAGAGCTTAAAAAGTTGAACATATTGATAGTTGAACAGTTCCATAGCTGCACAGGAAGCGGAATGGTTGAAGCAGTTGAAATTACAGAAAGATGAATATTTTAAGAATATGAAGAGACAGGAAGGTTGAAGAGGGCTGAAAGAGTTTAAAAAGTGTAACAATTTCATAGCTGAACATGAAGTTGAATGTTTGAAGGAGTTGAAAAGGCAGGAAGATGAATATCTGAAAAGTTTGAAAAGCTGTAGCTTAAGAGGGCTGAACGAGCTTAAAAATGTGAAAAAAGACTGAAAAGGCCAAAAAGTTGTAGAGTAAGAGGGAAGAACGAGCTTAAAAAGGTGAGAGAGGGTTGAAAAGGTGAGAGGATAAAGGCATAAAGAGCTTAAAATGGTTGCACACATGCTGGAGCAGGAGCAAAGCCAAAGATGAAAATGTCCCCATAAGGATGAATGGGAAAACGCCTGACAAACTCCTGCGATCTTTGAAAAAACTGTAATGGTTATGGTCAAAATATTTATTTAATGAGTAACAGGAGACATTGTTAAACGAAGTGATGTTGTTTATATTTCTGGAAAGAATATTTTAAAAAGATCAAAAGGCAGAAAGTCCAATATCTGAAGAGGTTGAAAAGCTGTAGCTTAAGAGGGTAGAACGAGCTTAAAAAGGTGAAAAAAGACTGGAAAGGCAGAAAGATTGTAGAGTAAGAGGGCAGAAGGAGCCTAAAAAGGTGGAAAAAAGGTTGAAGAGGTGAAAGGATAAAGGCATAAAGAGCTTAAAATGTTTGCAGACATGCTGGAGCAGGAGCAGAGCCAAAGATGAAAATGTCGCCATAAGGATGAATGGGAAAACGCCTGACAAACTTCTGCGACTTTTGAAAAAACTGTAATGGTTATGGCCAAAATATTTATATATTATAAAGTTGGAATGGTGTCTCTAGCTCAAAGTATGAAGGACAGGAAGAGGTGCAAAGTCGACGACTTTGGAAGAGGATTTGAAGATTTTCCCATTTACTTCAGTGTTAAATTTTGTTTAGAAAAAGCCGAATTTCTAAAGAAGTTGAAAAGTTAAAAAGCAAAAAAGTACAAGGTTGGAATAGCTTAAAAAGTTGAACATTTTAATAGTTGAATGGCTTCTTTAGCTTAAAGTATGCAGAAGTTATAGCAGGATGAAATTTGAAAAATTCCCCATAAGGATGAATGGGAAAACGCCTCCCAAACGCCTCCGATTTGAAAGAAAACTGTAATGGTTGTAGCTGAAATATCTATATGGTGAGTGAGAGGAGGAGTTGCTGAACGCGGTCATGTTGTTTTTATTTCTGGAAAGTGAGAAATGAAGGCACAGAAGCGAGAGAGAGAAAAGGTACCGTCTGCTCTTCAGCAGAAATTTTGGCTCAAAATTAACATTGCGGCTTATGGAGGAACTGTTGGACTTCTTGTCGCTCTCGGGCTTCTAGATCCAAAACCGTAAGTCCCACATCTGAAATAAGACCATCAGATGAAAGCCCACAAGATTTCCTACATTTCTATGCATATATTGTCTATGTCAAGTAAAAGATGTGGGAACCAAATTGAGCTGAAGAGAATTTTTCTCCCTTTTTTCCCAGCTGTTCTACACTCTGGGCTGCGGCAGTTGGTGCGCGCTCACTCTAGCTGACGCAATACACACCCATTATAAAATGAGAAGAAGAGCTAAAAATCCTTCAAACTCAAACTGCGATGATTTCAAAACCATACAAGATTTTAAAAAACTGAATACAGTGCAAATAGTTCAAGGCGTTGTGAGTATTTTAAAGTTTGAATGGTGTCTCTAGCTCAAGGTATGAGGGAGAAGAAGAGGTTGAAAGTCGAGGAGTTTTGAAGAGGATTTGAAGCTTTTCCCATTTGCGGCAATGTTAAATTTTTTTTAAACAAAGCTTAATATTTGAAAAAGTTGAAAGGTTGAAAAGTTGAAAAGCACAAGGTTGAAAGAGCTTAAAAAGCTGAACATTTTCATGTTTGAATGGTTTCTATAGCTGAAGGTATGCTGAAGTTATAGCAGAATGAAATTTGAAAAAAATCCCCATAAGGATGAATGGGAAAAATTTAGCAGAAAAAGCTGAATATTAGCAAAAGTATAAAAGGTAGAAAAAAGAAAAATAGACGCCATCATGTCCTAAAAAAGCTGAACATTTTGATGGTTGAATGGTTTCTGTAGCACAAAGTTTGTAGAAGGAGAAGCGAGCCAAAAAACGTACGGAAGAATAATAATAAATTCCAGAAGAACAATAGTGTGAATGCTGACTCAGCATTCACACTAACTAGAAAAATTGTATTTCCTGCGAAAATACAGTGTGAATGCTGAAGGCTGAAACGCTCTTGGAAATCTGCTGAACGTCCTGGCGAAATGTTGAAAAAGTCGAAAAGCCGGAAAAGTTGCAAAGTTAAAGGCCGAAAGAGCTTAAAAAGTTGAACATATTGATAGTTGAACAGTTCCATAGCTGCACAGGAAGCGGAATGGTTGAAGCAGTTGAAATTACAGAAAGATGAATATTTTAAGAAGATGAAGAGACAGGAAGGTTGAAGAGGGCTGAAAGAGTTTAAAAAGTGTAACAATTTCATAGCTGAACATGAAGTTGAATGTTTGAAGGAGTTGAAAAGGCAGGAAGATGAATATCTGAAAAGTTTGAAAAGCTGTAGCTTAAGAGGGCTGAACGAGCTTAAAAATGTGAAAAAAGACTGGAAAGGCAGAAAGATTGTAGAGTAAGAGGGCAGAAGGAGCCTAAAAAGGTGGAAAAAAGGTTGAAGAGGTGAAAGGATAAAGGCATAAAGAGCTTAAAATGTTTGCACACATGCTGGAGCAGGAGCAGAGCCAAAGATGAAAATGTCGCCATAAGGATGAATGGGAAAACGCCTGACAAACTCCTGCGACTTTTGAAAAAACTGTAATGGTTATGGCCAAAATATTTTTATATTATAAAGTTGGAATGGTGTCTCTAGCTCAAAGTATGAAGGACAGGAAGAGGTGCAAAGTCGATGACTTTGGAAGAGGATTTGAAGATTTTCCCATTCACTTCAGTGTTAAATTTTGTTTAGAAAAAGCCGAATTTCTAAAGAAGTTGAAAAGTTAAAAAGCAAAAAAGTACAAGGTTGGAATAGCTTAAAAAGTTGAACATTTTAATAGTTGAATGGTTTCTTTAGCTTAAAGTATGCAGAAGTTATAGCAGAATGAAATTTGAAAAATTCCCCATAAGGATGAATGGGAAAACGCCTCCCAAACGCCTCCGATTTGAAAGAAAACTGTAATGGTTGTAGCTGAAATATCTATATGGTGAGTGAGAGGAGGAGTTGCTGAACGCGGTCATGTTGTTTTTATTTCTGGAAAGTGAGAAATGAAGGCACAGAAGCGAGAGAGAGAAAAGGTACCATCTGCTCTTCAGCAGAAATTTTGGCTCAAAATTAACATTGCGGCTTATGGAGGAACTGTTGGACTTCTTGTCGCTCTCGGGCTTCTAGATCCAAAACCGTAAGTCCCACATCTGAAATAAGACCATCAGATGAAAGCCCACAATATTTCCTACATTTCTATGCATATATTGTCTATGTCAAGTAAAAGATGTGGGAACCAAATCGAGCTGAAGAGAATTTTTCTCCCTTTTTTCCCAGCTGTTCTACACTCTGGGCTGCGGCAGTTGGTGCGCGCTCACTCTAGCTGACGCAATACACACCCATTATAAAATGAGATGAGGAGCTAAAAATCCTTCAAACTCAAACTGCGATGATTTCAAAACCATACAAGATTTTAAAAAACTGAATACAGTGCAAATAGTTCAAGGCGTTGTGAGTATTTTAAAGTTTGAATGGTGTCTCTAGCTCAAGGTATGAGGGAAAAGAAGAGGTTGTAAGTCGAGGAGTTTTGAAGAGGATTTGAAGCTTTTCCCATTTGCGGCAATGTTAAAATTTTTTTAAACAAAGCTTAATATTTGAAAAAGTTGAAAGGTTGAAAAGTTGAAAAGCACAAGGTTGAAAGAGCTTAAAAAGCTGAACATTTTCATGTTTGAATGGTTTCTATAGCTGAAGGTATGCTGAAGTTATAGCAGAATGAAATTTGAAAAAATCCCCATAAGGATGAATGGGAAAAATTTAGCAGAAAAAGCTGAATATTAGCAAAAGTAGAAAAGGTAGAAAAAAGAAAAATAGACGCCATCATGTCCTAAAAAAGCTGAACATTTTGATGGTTGAATGGTTTCTGTAGCAAAAAGTTTGTAGAAGGAGAAGCGAGCCAAAAAACATACGGAAGAATAATAATAAATTCCAGAAGAACAATAGTGTGAATGCTGACTCAGCATTCACACTAACTAGAAAAATTGTATTTCCTGCGAAAATACAGTGTGAATGCTGAAGGCTGAAACGCTCTTGGAAATCTGCTGAACGTCCTGGCGAAATGTTGAAAAAGTCGAAAAGCCGGAAAAGTTGCAAAGTTAAAGGCCGAAAGAGCTTAAAAAGTTGAACATATTGATAGTTGAACAGTTCCATAGCTGCACAGGAAGCGGAATGGTTGAAGCAGTAGAAATTACAGAAAGATGAATATTTTAAGAAGATGAAGAGACAGGAAGGTTGAAGAGGGCTGAAAGAGTTTAAAAAGTGTAACAATTTCATAGCTGAACATGAAGTTGAATGTTTGAAGGAGTTGAAAAGGCAGGAAGATGAATATCTGAAAAGTTTGAAAAGCTGTAGCTTAAGAGGGCTGAACGAGCTTAAAAATATGAAAAAAGATTGAAAAGGCCAAAAAGTTGTAGAGTAAGAGGGAAGAATGAGCTTAAAAAGGTGAGAAAGGGTTGAAAAGGTGAGAGGATAAAGGAAGAAAGAGCTTAAAATGGTTGCACACATGCTGGAGCAGGAGCAGAGCCAAAGATGAAAATGTCCCCATAAGGATGAATGGGAAAACGCCTGACAAACTCCTGCTATCTTTGAAAAAACTGTAATGCTTATCGCAAAATATTTATATGATGAGTAACAGGAGACATTGCTGAACGATGTGATATCGTTTATATTTCTGTAAAGAATATTTTAAAAAGATGAAAAGGCAGAAAGTCCAATATCTGAGGTTGAAAAGCTGTAGAGTAAGAGGGGTGAAAGAGCTTAAAATGGGTGCACACGTGCTGGAGCAGCAGCAGAGCTGAAGATGACATTGCTCCCATGAGAATGAATGGGCAAACGCCTGCCAAACTGTGATGAATAACAGGAGAGATTACTGAACACGGTGATGTCCTTTAAATTTCTGTAAAGAATATTTTAATAAGATGAAAAAGGCAGAAAGATGAATATCTGAATAGGTTGAAAAGCTGTAGAGTAAGAGGGCTAAAAGAGCTTAAAAGAGTGAAAAAAACTGTAATGGTTATGGCCAAAATATTTATATATTATAAAGTTGGAATGGTGTCTCTAGCTCAAAGTATGAAGGACAGGAAGAGGTGCAAAGTCGACGACTTTGGAAGAGGATTTGAAGATTTTCCCATTTACTTCAGTGTTAAATTTTGTTTAGAAAAAGCCGAATTTCTAAAGAAGTTGAAAAGTTAAAAAGCAAAAAAGTACAAGGTTGGAATAGCTTAAAAAGTTGAACATTTTAATAGTTGAATGGCTTCTTTAGCTTAAAGTATGCAGAAGTTATAGCAGGATGAAATTTGAAAAATTCCCCATAAGGATGAATGGGAAAACGCCTCCCAAACGCCTCCGATTTGAAAGAAAACTGTAATGGTTGTAGCTGAAATATCTATATGGTGAGTGAGAGGAGGAGTTGCTGAACGCGGTCATGTTGTTTTTATTTCTGGAGAGTGAGAAATGAAGGCACAGAAGCAAGAGAGAGAAAAGGTACCGTCTGCTCTTCAGCAGAAATTTTGGCTCAAAATTAACATTGCGGCTTATGGAGGAACTGTTGGACTTCTTGTCGCTCTCGGGCTTCTAGATCCAAAACCGTAAGTCCCACATCTGAAATAAGACCATCAGATGAAAGCCCACAAGATTTCCTACATTTCTATGCATATATTGTCTATGTCAAGTAAAAGATGTGGGAACCAAATCGAGCTGAAGAGAATTAGAAAAATTTGTATTTCCTGCGAAAATACAGTGTGAATGCTGAAGGTTGAAACGCTCTCGGAAATCTGCTGAACGTCCTGGTGAAAAGGTGGAAAAGTCGAAACACTGGGAAAAAAAAAGTTGAACATATTGATATTTGAACAGTTCCACAGCTGAACAGGAAGCAGAATGGTTGAAGGAGTTGAAATGGCACAAAGATGAAAGAAGGTGAAGTAAGGTGAAAGAGTGTAAAGGTTTTGAGTAAGAGATCAGAAAGAGCGTAAAAAGGTGAAAAAAGACAGAAAACGTGGAAATTTAAATGCAGAGAGGGCTTAAAATGGCTGCCCATATGCTGCAGGAGGAGCAGAGCCAAAGTTGAATATGTCCCCATAAGGAATGAATGGGAAAACGCCTCCCAAACTGATGCCATTTCAGAAAAAACTATGATAGTTATCACCAAAATATTGGTATGTGGAGTTACAGGAGGAGTTGCTGAATGCGGTCATGTTATTTATATTTCTAGACAGTGCGAAATGAGGGCACAAGGAGTTGGAATGACAGAAAGATGAATATTTTAAAAAGATGAAGAGACAGAAAAGTTGAAGAGGGCTGAAAGAGTTTAAAAAATCTAACATTTTCATAAGTGAACATGAAGTTGAATGTTTGAAGGAGTTTGTTGTTTGAACAATGTTTGAACAATAGTGTGAATGCCTTCAGCATTCACACTAACTAGAAAAATTGTATTTCCTGCGAAAATACAGTGTGAATGCTGAAGGCTGAACCGCTCTTGAAAATCTGCTGAACGTCCTGGCGAAAAGTTGAAAAAGTTGAAAAGCTGGAAAAGTCGCAAAGTTAAAGGCCGAAAGAGCTTAAAAAGTTGAACATATTGATAGTTGAACAGGAAGCGGAATGGTTGAAGGAGTTGAAATGACAGAGAGATGAATATTTTAAGAAGATGAATAGACAGAAAAGTTGAAGAGGGCTGAAAGAGTTTAAAAAATGTAACATTTTCACAGCTGAACATGAAGTTGAATGTTTGAAGGAGTTGAAAAGGCAGGAAGATGAATATCTGAAAAGGCTGAAAATCTGTTGATAAAGAGGGTTGAACAAGCTTAAAAAGGTGAAAAAAGACTGGAAAGGCCAAAAAGTTGTAGAGTAAGAGGGCAGAAAGAGCTTTAAAAGGTGAGAAAGGGTTGAAAAGGTGAAAGGATAAAGGAATAAAGAGCTTAAAATGGTTGAACAGTTCCATAGCTGAACAGGAAGCGGAATGGTTGAAGGAGTTGAAAAGGCAGAAAGATGAATATTTTAAGAAGATGAAGAGACAGAAAAGTTGAAGAGGGCTCAAAGAGTTTAAAAAGTGTAACATTTTCATAGCTGAATATGAAGTTGAATGTTTGAAGGAGCTGAAAAGGCAGGAAGATGAATATCTGAAAAGGTTAAAAAGCTGTGGCCTAAGAGGGCTGAAAACGCTTTAAAAAGTGAAAAAATACTGGAAAGGCAGAAAAGTTGTAGAGTAAGAGGGCAGAAAGAGCTTAAAAAGGTGGAAAAAGGCAGAAGAGGTGAAAGAATAAAGATAGATAGATAGATAGATAGATAGATAGATAGATAGATAGATAGATAGATAGATACTTTATTGATCCCGGAGGAAATTCAAGCATCCAGTAGCAATAACAAACATTGAACATACATTGAACATACATGCAATATCAAGAAAACAGTAGAAATAAAAATATGGAATAAGAAATGTTATAACAATGTTTTGAACAACTGTATAAAAATATAAAGTGATATTAAAAATATAAAGTGACGGTAGAGGTAAAGAGTATGAAGGGGACAGGGGACGGTGTACAATTAAATTAAATTGGGCTATAAAAGATGAGTGCTTTTGAGTGCATTTGTCCATTGTCTATAGTGCTTCCTGACATCACTGCGAGCTGTTGTACAGTCTGATGGCCAGGGGGACGAAAGAGTTATTGTGTCTGTTGGTGGAGCAGGATTGAGACAGTAGTCTGCCACTGAACACGCTCCTCTGCCTGCTGAAGGTGTTGTGCAGAGGGTGGTGGGTGTTGTCCAGTATGGATAGCAGTTTGTCCAGGGTCCTTCTCTCTGCCACAGTCACCAGAGAGTCCAGCTCTGTGCCCACCACTGAGCCAGCTCTCCTCACCAGTCTGTCCAGTCGGGCAGCGTCCCTCTTCTTGCTGCTTCCTCCCCAGCAAACCACAGCGTAGAAGAGGACGCTGGCCACCACAGACTGGTAAAACATCTGCAGCAGTTTTTTGCATATGTTGAAGGACCCCAGCCTTCTCAGGAAGTACAGACGGCTCTGTCCTTTCCTGTGTACAGCGTCCATGTTTGCTGTCCAGTCCAACCTGTCATCCAGCTGCAGCCCCAGATATTCGTAGGTCCTGACCACCTCCACATCGACCCCCTGGATGGACACAGGTTGGAGCTGTGGTTTCTTCCTCCTGAAGTCCACAACCATCTCCTTGGTCTTGGAGGTGTTCAGCTGTAGGCGGTTGGACCTGCACCACTCCACAAAGCCCTCAATCAGGCTCCTGTACTCCCCCTCCTGTCCATCCTTGATACAGCCCACTATTGCAGTGTCATCTGAGTATTTCTGCATGTGGCAGAGCTCCGAGTTGTACTGGAAGTCAGATGTGTACAAGGTGAAGAGGACGGGAGAGAGCACAGTCCCCTGTGGTGCTCCGGTGCTGCTAACCAATGTGTCTGACATGCAGTCTTTCAGTCTGACGTACTGCGGCCTCTCTGTGAGGTAGTCTGTAATCCATCTCACCAGGTGTGAATCCACATTCATCCCTGTCAGCTTGTCTCTCAGCAGGAGGGGCTGGATGGTGTTGAAGGCGCTGGAAAAATCAAAGAACATGATTCTCACAGCACCGCTCTCCTTGTCCAGATGAGAGTGTGCCCTGTGAAGCAGATAGAGGATGGCATCCTCCACGCCCAGGCATAAAGAGCTTAAAATGGTTCCACACATGCTGGAGCAGGAGCAGATCCAAAGATGAAAATGTCCCCATAAGGATGAATGGGAAAACGTCTGACAAACTCCTGCAATCTTTGAAAAAACTGTAATGGTTATGGCCAAAATATGTAAGTATGAAGGACAGGAAGAGGTCTGAAAGAAGGTCTGAAAGAAGGTCTGAAGGTCTGAAGGTCTGAAAGAACTCAAAAAGATGAAAAATGGCTGAAAAGTTTAGAGGTGAAAGGCTAAAAGAGCTTAAAAGGGTGAACATTTTGATAGCTGAATATAAAATTGAATGTTTTAAAGAGTTGAAAAGGCAGAAAGATGAATATCTGTAAAAGCTGAGAAGGCCGAGAAGCTCTGGAGTAAGGGGGGTGAAAGAGCCTAAAAAGGTGAAAAAACAGTGAAAAATTATAGAGTAAGAGATAAGAAAGAGCATAAAAAGGTGAAAAAAGACAGAAAACGTGGAAATTTAAATGCAGAGAGGGCTTAAAATGGCTGCCCACATGCTGCAGGAGGAGCAGAGCCAAAGTCGAATATGTTCCCATAAGGAATGAATGGGAAAAGCCTCCCAAACTGATGCCATTTTAGAAAAAAACTATGATAGTTATCACCAAAATATTGGTATGTGGAGTTACAGGAGGAGTTGCTGAATGCGGTCATGTTATTTATATTTCTAGACAGTGCGAAATGAGGGCACAAGGAGTTGGAATGACAGAAAGATGAATATTTTAAAAAGATGAAGAGACAGAAAAGTTGAAGAGGGCTGAAAGAGTTTAAAAAATGTAACATTTTCATAGCTGAACATAAAGTTGAATGTTTGAAGGAGTTGAAAAGGCAGGAAGATGAATATCTGAAAAGGTTGAAAAGCTGTAGCCAAAGAGGGCTGAACGAGCTTAAAAATGTGAAAAAAGACTGAAAAGGCCCAAAAGTTGTAGAGTAAGAGGGCAGATAGAGCTTGAAAATGTGAGAAAGGGTTGAAAAGGTGAAAGGATAAAGGAATAAAGAGCTTAAAATGGTTGCACAAATGCTGGAGCAGGAGCAGAGCCAAAGATGAAAAGGTCCCCATAAGGATGAATGGGAAAACGCCTGACAAACTTCTGCGATCTTTGAAAAAACTGTAATGGTTATGGCCAAAATATGTATATGTTATAAAGCTGGAATGGTGTCTGTAGCTCATAGTATGAAGGACAGGAAGAGTTGCAAAGTCGATAACTTTGGAGGAGGATTTGAGGATTTTCCTCAGTGTTAAATTTTGTTTAGAAAAAGCTGATTTTCTAAAGAAGTAGAAAAGTTAAAAAGAAAAAACGTACAAGGTTGAAAGAGCTTAAAAAGTTGAACATTTTAATAGTTGAATGGTTTCTATAGTTTATGGCATGCTGAAGTTATAGCAGAATGAAATTTGAAAAAATCCCCATAAGGATGAATGGGAAAACTCCTCCCAAACCCCTGCGATTTTAGAAAAAACTGTAATGTTTAGGGCAAAAATATCTATATGGTGAGCGAGTAGAGACCTGGCCAAACTCGGTCATCTGGTTTTTATTTCTGGAAAGTGAGAAATGAGGGCACAGGAGCGAGAGAGAGAACAGGTACCGTCTGCTCTTCACCAGAAATTTCGGCTCAAAATTAACATTGCGGCTTATGGGAGAGCTGTTTGCCTTCAGCATTCACACTAAATAGTGCCTTCAGCATTCACACTAATAATAACAAAGAAAGTATCTAGTCGCCATGGATGTGAACATTCAGTGCTGACTATATACTGAATTGTGCCCACAGAAGCTTTTTAAGTTGGTGCTGGGGCTTTTGTGGGGTGGAGAGTGAGAGTTGTGTCTGCGTGGCTCTGAGGATTTGTGCCGAGTTCCCTGACGCAGAAGGACAGTATGTTGGGTTCAGACCTGTCCTTGGTTGAACCTTGACACATAAGTGGCTAGTCAGCTTGTCGGGTCTATCTTACTGAGTTGAGAGGTCTTCAGGGATTAAAAGTTTCAGCACCTCATTCACATATGGGGCAGGGTCTTGGAAAACCTTCTCGAAGATCAGGTCCAACAGAGCATCACCATAGTCTGCAGTGCTATAAACAAAAATTAACGTTTACAGGAAAATTGCACTAGAACCGAAAAGCCTTGTGCTGCAGTGTCGTAAAGTTTCTCTTATTACTTCTAATTACTTCTTATTTATACATTCTCCTTAAATATTAGTCATTTTGAAAACAATCTTAAAATAATTCAGATTTTATTTGTTTGTGTTTATTTTCAACCTTTTGTGTTATGCCTGTGTGTCCATGTTTATTTTAATTTGTGGTGGAGTTTAAATAAAAGATTGTAAAACTTTCAGAATGTCGCCTCTGTCTTCACTGGTTTGGCTCTGCACTTTCCCTTCCTGGATTTTGGAAAGTTCAGTTTGAAAAGAGGATCCCCTGATGATGTGGTGGCTTGTCCTCTATCATCATTCTCAATGTAATGCAGTGCAGGGTAGAGTCTTGGACAGTAAAAAGATAAACAAACATGAAAATAATTGCAAGAAATTGGAAAATGTTCTCAATAAGTAATCACAGTTTAATTTACCTGCACAGCATTCCCAGATATGGATAGGATGACAGCACTCTATAAATTCAAGCACTAAAGGCTGCAACAGCTCATTGATACACTTGATCAAAAGCAATTTGCAATCTAGAATACTACAACCCTTCACTTCTGTAATGTGAATGAAGAGTCCTAGAAGAGAGTTGTGTGCCAACACTATGTCTTTGAGGCGGCTCAGTCTAGCACCTAATATCTCTTGTAGTGCTAGCAGGTAACTGTAATGATGTACTGGCTTATTTAAAAAAGAGAAGTGACATCAACTTTTTCTTACATGTATAGCTATGCCAACAGCCACATAAAACATAAAAAAGGACCACTCATAATTAAACTCCAGGAGAAGAATCTCATGACACAGCATGGTTGGCTTGGAGTGTAAATTGTGCTGTGATGTAGCAGTCAACCATACACTCGTTTTGCCCTGGGCTGTGATAATATGTTCCAGTTTAGAGAACATTTCCAAATTAATTATTTCACAAAATCCTGAAAACTTAGACCCGGTGGAGGGTATGTGTATGTACTGCTTGACCGACTGGTTCTCTGGGTTTGCGTGTGGAGACCATGCTGATTGCGTTAGTGTTAGCTTCAAGCTAGTGGTTAGTGTTAGCTTGCACTGTAGTAAAACACTGCTTGCTTAATTTGTGTAAAATTGCTAAATAAACACAGCTAAATATTTGTACATTCAGACATTTCCCTACGCTCTTAACCCGAATTAGCTGAGTTTACTTGCAAATCGCGTGGAAACCCGTTGCCTTATACCACTTTAGTTTTTACACAAGCTGAAACTAAATATATTGAGTTGTATTAACACAGTATCTTTAGTTTTTACACAAGCTGAAACTAAATATATTGAGCTGTATTAATGCAGAATCTTTAGTTTTTACACAAGTTGAAACTAAATATATTGAGTTGTATTAACGCAGAATCTTTAGTTTTTACACAAGCTGAAACTAAATATATTGAGCTGTATTAACGCAGAATCTTTAGTTTTTACACAAGCTGAAACTAAATATGAGTTGTATTAACACAGTATCTTTAGTTTTTACACAAGCTGAAACTAAATATATTGAGTTGTATTAACGCAGTATCTTTAGTTTTTACACAAGCTGAAACTAAATATATTGAGCTGTATTAACGCAGAATCTTTAGTTTTTACACAAGCTTAAACTAAATATATTGGGTTGTATTAACACAGTATCTTTAGTTTTTACACAAGCTGAAACTAAATATACTGAGTTGTATTAGTTTAATAAGTTTAGTATTTCTATTTGTTAGTGTGTACTCAAAATTATTAAATATAATGATTATTACTTGTTATTGCTACTTATTGTTTATTACAATTACTGTATTTTCCTCTAATTAAATTACCTTTTCTTTAAAAAACCCCCCAAAAAACTAGAAAATATTGTCTCAATTAAATTAGATGGAAAAAATAAACACCTGTAAATGCTCCAATGTATTTTATTTTTAAGGAAAAAGGCAAAACACAGCCAATCTTATTATTACAAACTTACCATCAGGTCAACATCAACACATCCAACCTAAAATGATTAATCATTCATCATCATCATCATTTCAAATCATTGAAACAATTATACTGCTTCATCTGCCTAAATGAAGGGAGGCCAACACATGAACCAACAAAGACTATCATATCAAAACGATATCTAACTCCATCTACAAAGACTTAAGTCACATCCTTCAGCCCGCTTCCTACAGCATTTAAGTGTGTGTAGGTGTCAGTGCTTTTTGTGTGTGGGTGTTGTGAGTGGGTGTTGTCTGGTGTTTGGGTGTGTGTCTGCGTTTTACGTGTGCCTGTTTGTCAGCCTGTTTTACAGAAAATAAAAAAGGTTTACCCCACTGGTCAGAAAGTGTTTTTACTGGTGTGGCAAAAAAATGGTCAAAAGTTTATTACAGTACAGCTGACATCTCTTTACATTGTGAGCTGATTTTTCAAAGTCTGTATAGCTTTGGTTTTAGGTCAGTGTGGCCTAACGAGAGCAATACCTGTTGGATGAACTGAAATGTGAGCTTCATAGTCTTGGGATAGTTAAGATGAAGTGCATACGTGGGTCCAAACAGAATGCACATTGCTTTTGGCAGATCTTGAATGTTTCCCATCACGACTTCTCCCTCAATGATGATTTTCAACGAGGCTGGACTGAGATGCTGGGAAGATGTGAGCACAGCACCTTCACGCTCAATGAGAAGTATCCCGATGTCAAGGTCACGGAAAGAATCATCATCATCAGATTCCTTGATAAAGAATAATAGAGGAGCACAATCATTACATTAGACTTCTCATTTGAAAAATAAACTTTAATCAATATACTGTAAGAGTGTCATGGTGAAAATTAAAAGAAAGCAAGAGCTTACTTACATAGCCAGCTTTGAAGAAGTTTGTGGGGTTGTCCCCCAGGATGATTGGAAGTCCTCTGAGCACCTGTGTCCGGATCGCAGTAGGGTCTGTAGTCTTTTGGGAATTAAACAGAATAACAAGTTAGATAGCTAAAATAAAAAACAAATAATTATCTATAAGAGACTGAATTACACAACCAATAGAATGGCACTATGATGTTTTGACAAAACCAGTAAAGAACAATACCAAGCGCATAATGTGTATGGACTTACACTGGTCTGTTGTGAAATCTGTGTCAACAACTGTCCAACATTCCCTCTCTTGGAACAAAATAACTCAAGGAGACGAGGACTGTGCCGATCAATGCTCTCATAGAATTCCTGCTTGAGGTTCTTTCCCACAATCCTGCTGAACTCCATGAACACCTGATACAGAGAGCAAAAAACCCAAACAACCTAAGAACCTCAACTGTGCTATACAAGGCAAGCCATCTGCAAAGTAGAGCTGGAAAAACACCCATGAATGTCCTTTTTGTATTGAAATGTTGATGTTTAAATGTGTAAATTACATGCCCCAAATTAAAAATATAAATGTTTTCCTTAAAGAGGACAAGATAAATATACATCTAGACACATTATATAATAGAAAGATGGTCATTAGTTATATTCTCTTTCGTGAACATGCCTGATCTTTAGTGAAAAGTGAACATACCTGATCTTCAGTGAAGAGGGCAGGCCAGCGTTTCACCATTGTGCTTATGGCAGGTTCCGACTCCACTACCTCTTTTCTTCTCAGAGCAAACGTCTGATCCATCTTCTGTTTCACAAGAGGTCCATTTGGTGTTCTCTTCTGCATTTCATCAACCAAGTCTTTGCATGCCCCCTCCAGGGCTGTCCGATCAAATCCATCCGGAAAGTTGGGCAAGTATTTGATTTCACCTTTCTTTGCCTTTTTGATGCGCTTGTTAGCTGGTTGTCCTTCTGCTGAAGGCCTTCCCCGCTTACCAGCATTTACTGCAACATCAAGGCATCCTGATTGCCTGCGCTTTGTTCTATAATTAGCCATTTTATACTTTAGACTATTTTTCCAACCACAACAGCGAGTGGTTGAGCCTCGCTCCTGGAGACAAGGGTGTTTGCTTATCAGTGCTGCTGCAACACTTTCAAACTGAGCAGCTGTTGGGTATGCTGTGTAGCTATACATGCTCTCTGCCAATCTCTCAAGTATCTCATGTTTTAGTTCTTTTGATACTTTAAGGTGTGTTCCCTCACTCATAAAAAGCAGATGTGCTTGCCTAAGTTTATACTGTACATCAACAGAAAATGTCGGGATTTCAAAAAATTCTGGAAACTGTTCTTGTCGCTCCCGAGAAGAGTGTGAAAGTATCCCTGTATCTGCTGTACTCGTTGTGTCACTGAAGACTTCATCCGGTGGGACAGGTACTAGCTCAAAGACAGGCAAGACTTTAACTGTTGGTTTTTCTGGAAGTTCTTCAGTATCTGTCAGATTACATAGTTCATTATTGAATTCGGGGTCTTGGTATTGGAGACTGAAGTTTTATTGAAGTCCCAGTGACTCTTTAAGCTTGCTTATCAAATCTTCGACTGTAGAGGGCCTTGTATTTAGGATGACTTTTCTTATATCTGCCTTGGTTAGAATGACCCTCATGGTCATCTTCTGGTTTACAGTCATCTTGGGAATAGAAACAAGAATTAGATTATAAATTTACATATCGAAGAAGTCATTCAATTGCTGAGCCATTGCTATGTGCATCACAAAAATAGTTGATTAATAAGTTGGTTGCTTAAGTTCAGTGTACTTTCTTTTTCCTCCTTGAGAAACATTACTGTAAAGATAAGTTAAATGATTTAAGTGTTTATGTAGAGGTGCAATGTACCACTAGAAATAGTTTCACACATCTATGGAATAAAAGAGCTGCAACAATCAATAGATTACACAAACGTTACTGTAATAATCTCCAACTATTTTCACATTTGAGTGATAATTTGAAATCAGAATACTTGAGAATGTCACACTGGGCTTTGGAAAACACTGATCAAGCTGAACCAACACCAACACTGAACCAAACATGAGCTCTAAAATAAGACAAACAAAATCTCCCATTACAGTCTCGACTGATTGCAGAAATGCCATTGTAGCTTCTTAACACAGGATATGACGTCTGAGGGTCACTACTAAATTTTCACCATATCTATATGCTGAAAGAGGGAAAACATCATTCAGCTCTTTCAGCTGCACCACACACAGAGAGGGGTTACTGCTGTCACAGATGAGTTCAAAAGATATCAAATGCTCGTGGTACCAAGCAGTCATCTCATTGCAAACAAACAGGATCTTGGTGTTGAGTGCCACTATCTGTTTGATCTGCCTAAATGAAGGGAGGCCAGCGCATGAACCAACAGAGACTATCATGTCAGAACAATATCTAACTCCATCTACAAAGACTGATGATGCAACAAGAACTGATGTAAGTTGAGGAACTGTCTGGCAGAAAACCTGTTGGACATTCTCAGGATAAGATGTGATTGATGCTGTAGTGACCTTGTCCATTTCAACTGACGGCTTGAAAAATGAACTTGTGTCCAAATAGTAAGCCATCATTTTCTGATGCTTAACAGCCAGTGTAAGAGCTACATTTTTGAAGTTGTGGGCATTACGAATGACCCGAATTTGTGTTTCCCCTCAAATCGCATTGTCCAAACATCTGATAGGGGACCAAATGCTTTGATCATCTCGGGGTAATGCTCGAGGTAGTGATATTTCGGCCGTAATCTAAAATCTGGGAATGTTGTTTGCAACAAGTCTCTGTGTTCTGACACTTTGCAGTCAAGGAAATGCACCGATGCTTCAGTGTGCTTTGTTGCGACAGCCAACTCAACAATGTCTTAGAAGCAGCAGAATGTTCCATGCATTGTCTCCCTCAGGGACTTTATGGCCAATGATAAGTGGGAGCAGCCTGAGTAGGGCCCAGTTCTCATGGCCATTGCCACCTGTGGTCCCTTTGGTAGAGAAGCCGTGGGCAATTGGCTGAGGCTGGTCAGTTTTGTCATCAAAAGCATATTCAGAAGTTTTCATGGCATGGTTCAGTGTTTCTATGGTGAAATATTTCTTAGAAATCATGTCTGAAATGCAGAGCGATAGCTCAACAGGAACAATCCCTTCCAAAAGGTCATGGAGGATGTCAGGGGGATACCCACAGACAACATGAAAGTGCTCCAGACCGTCAGTCAATACACACTCTCCTTTGACACCATACCATTTTGCCATAGTGGGATCCTGCTTTACCTCCTGCACCTGCTGGTTGTGAGTGTCTATAGTTTGGAGTTCAAAAGCACCTGAATTTACCTCTTTGGCTTGCATCTCGCCTCTTGTTGCCATGCAGAACCTGCAGAATCTGTCCACCATAAAGCTTTCGAAGAATCCTGCCAGAGAATGAGCAGCCAGGTTATCTGTGGCCACATATAAAACTGTACCTTTGACACATTCTCCCAACTTTTCAACATACACACCATGTTGCTCCAAAGAAGCTAGATCCTGAATGAGTGGGTGGAGAATTTTGGCGTAGCCAAATTCTTTTACATCAGAGACTTTACACAAAACGGCAAGCTGAATGGAGTGGAGTGTGGATCTGTATTTTGATGGCACATTATCTATCACCCAGTACACTTCACTCATTTTATGTTTCTTTCTAGATGTTCCTAAAGGGTTAGACACTTCAAAATCATCTGCATAGAGTCCAACAGCGATTTTGAATTCCTCCCCTTTAAGGAGGTCATTTTCATTACAGTACGTACCATCTCTGTATGAACTGTACTCATGTTGCACATGCTTTTGGATGGGAAGAGCTTTATCCAAAATGTCTGCTCTATTCAACATCTTCTGTAGCATTGGATGCAAAGGTACATATACAGCACTACATTTTTTCCCTCTTTCAATAAGGTACTCTACTGGTTTAACCTCTGTGAAGTTTCTATTCACATATGCTGCTCTCCTTTTTGTTGTTGACAAGGGGCCATCCTTGCCACAGAATTTCATGATCACATTGCTCTTTGCGGCAGCGCTGACTAACTCTTCCACAACTGAATCGTCTACAACTGTATGTTGTTTGAGAACGTCCTTGACTGCATTATGCAGCAGTGGCTGGGCTAGTTCACACATCTGCAACAGCTGTTGTATAACTTCTTGTACTGTATTTCTGGAATGTGTAGCACCGTTTGCATCTTTGAAAAAAGAGCTGCGAAATTGTACTCCAGCTGTTTCTCTAGGTCATGAAGACCTTCATTGGTAGAATCCTCGCTGTCTTCAGATTCGGACGTGTCATTTGGAGGCTCGTGTTCTTCTTGTGCCATTTCATTAGTTACACTACCAGAGACAATTTCCGGCCTGAACATCCTCCAGTTTGTGTTCTGTGCTCCTTACTTCTGTGTGCATTAAATGTAGAATACACATTGGTGTGAAAGTTACAGCCATTAAATGGACACTGGACTCTGTGATTTACCTTCAAATGTGTACTGCGCAGGTGGGTGAGAAAGACTGCTTCTGTGCAGGGCGCAGAAAAATCACATGACTGACACTGAAAGGTTACTTGTGCAGTGTCTCTTGGTTGTGCACCCTGGGTTTTCTGGTGAATCTTTGCCAAGTGGACCTTGAGTGCATTAATGGAGTTGAATGTGCACACACATTCTTGGTGTAAGCATGGAAATGGGACAGTTCTACCATAGTTTCCATGTTTTAACCGATAATGTTTTAACAGGTAACCCCTTTTCTCACACATAAACTCACAATACTTACACTTCCACAGTATCCTCACAACGCAAGGATCTGTAAAAATAGAACACACGAAAATGTTTAGCTCAACAACTCAGCTCAACAGTATCGCTGGAAATAACAAAATGGTAACAGAACCGAAACGATGCCTGTGTTACACATAAAACCGGCATGTAAACAAGCGTGTGTGTGCGAGAGAGAGTGAGATTGGGAAAGAGAGTGGGCACTGAGCGGAGCGGTCAGTGGATCAATGCGTGGAGCGCAGCTGGCTGCGTCCCCAACATCAATACCTCCATAGTGGCAGCACCTGCTACACTCCTTTGCCCTCGATAGCGGTTAAATTGTTTTTTTTACCGAATGAAATGGTGGAAATATAAATTATAGTCGCATAAACTCGCCGGTATTGGTGCGGTCCTCACACTGTTAACATTAAGCTAACTTTAATGCTCAGCTGACACTATTTTGAGTGGACATTAGCTAGCAATAAGCATACCACCATGCACAGGTTCAAACAGTACATTAACATGTGACAGAAAAAAACAGCATCAACAAATTATCTCCAACCTTTTGAGTGTTAAAAGTTCCCAATAATATCTACTTATTTTACATACTAACCGTTCAAGGTGTTCGGTAAAGCTGCTTCCAGGTGAGGGTGCCGACAGGCCGTCTCTGCTGGTGCTCTTCCATCCGAGTCCGTTGCGCTGGCCTTGTGTTGTGACCAGGGATGTTTTTGAATTAGCCCCTCCCCTTTCTTATAAAACTTAACATACCAAGCTATCTTTACTAAACCCGATTAGTGCAATTAATCTTTCAGCTAAATAGTACAATCAACTAATGTTGTTTAGTAATGATAGCAGATTTTACAAAACATATTAAACACATTTTACAAAACATTAAACATTTAATGATCACTCGGAAGTTAAATTAGAAACAAAATCTGGGTTTACAGTGTAGGACATGCATTAAATAATTTGCAAGATCAGAAACATAACATAGCACTAACTTGTGGTGTGGTCAGAGAAGCTAGCGGTTAGCTGCTAACCTTACCTTGTTCTCAATGGCAAAACACACACTACATCACGCACAGGTTCACCCTAATCTACCAAAGAAACACAGCTAATTACTTGTAAACTTACATGTCCCTCGTCTGCAGGTATTCCACGCAAAGTTGGAAGTGCCCCACCATTTAGAAAACGTCTACCGACTAATCTTGCCTTGTACTGACCGAGGTTGGAGAAACAGTCAGTCTGGAAATGGTTAGCACACACAAAAAGTTTTTGCTAACTGTAGCTGGGACGTTGCCTTCAAAAATGAATTCAGTCCATGCTGCTCTTCTGTTCTCTGCGGCTGGGACACGATGGAGTGTTGTGTGCTTGTCTCTCTCTGCGTTTTTCTCGTTTCAACACAAATTATAATACCACACAGATTTTATAGGCGCTCCTCATTGGGCCCTTACACTCAAACATCCATAAACACAAAGATTTATATGGAAATATAGGCGTCTCTCATGGACCCTATTACTTATAACTGAACAACCACACAGGATTTAGATTACGTCCAGTCAACCTAGGATTTTAAAAATTGAACAAATGATTCAAAACTCTGTACTCATTTGATGGAGCGTCCGCTGTCTGCACCCGTGCCTGACTTCAGGTGGGAGCCAGTCCTCCGATTGTCGCCAAAATTTAGTTGAAACTGTCCTATTGAGGTTGAGAGTTGCCAAGTCTCCGAAGAATTTCAAACTTCTGCATAGGAATCTCTTTAATAACATGCAGCATGGAAAGAAGGCAAAAGCGTTCTCTCCCGAACTCTAAAATGTTGTCACTTAAGTACAGAACAGGGAGGGATTTACCTTCATTTACAACAGCCAAAAAAACATGTTTCTTTACATAAGAATGATGCATTGATGTTTGGGTATATCCTGTCCTTCCCAGGACCGTGACACTTTGATGCTTTAGATGGGACAGCAAATGCCATCTTATCTACATTTCTGTATCGTCCCATGTAGAGGATGTGCTCCACCTGTGATTTAGCAGATGCGATTAAGCTTGGTTGCTAAAAGTTGCATGCAATTTGAGTAATGAGCTAATTACATTTTTTTAATGAATATGTATCCCTAGTTGAACTTCCCCAGTTGATTACTTACATTAAGACAATTATTTTATGTATTATGAGTTTTCTGTAATTGTATGTTTAAATATGCAAATGAGGCAGCCAAGAAAACTGCAGCTGCCATGCTGCAAGTCTCAGTTGCACTGACTATTGCAAGTGTGAAGGAGGTGAGGTTCACTGCTGCAACCCATTCACAGTACATGAAGACAAAGTCATAGAAGATGAGCAGGCTGAAGGGAATGAGGAGAGGGATGATGAAAAGTGTGAAGGCCACTGAGCGTGAGATTTTGGCTGTTGTTCCAAGTTAACTTCAGGTGAACTTATTGCTGTTTCCTGTATTCAGTGATTTATAAACTAAATATAGTTATTATTTTTGTTACAGTCTACATGTTTTATATTTCAAATGAGCTCACTTGGGCCAGTTTTTGACTGTTTGAATACAAAAAAACAAAAGCAGACAAAAACAGGGCAAAAAGGCAAAGTAACAACCAAATCAGCCAGGTAAAGTAACAACTTAAAGGGCAAGACAAAGTAGCAACAGAAAATGGCTAGACAAAGTGCAAATCAAAAAATCAAAGTTCAACTCAAAAATGGAAAACACAAAACCAAGACATACCAAACTGGAAAGGAGCATGGACTGGAACATGGACAGGAGCATGGACAGGAGCATGGAGAAAACAGAAAACAGCAAACAGAAAACAATGACTGGGCAAGGAGTGAGTGGAACACAGAGACTAAATACACAGACACTAATGACATGACGAGGAACAGGTGAGGAGAGAGGAGGAAGGAAGCCAGGTGTGATAATGAGGAGGAGGAGCACAGAGGAACAGACCAGCAGGGAACAAGACAACAGACAGAGGGAGCGAGAGGGGAGAACATAGGAGAACTTAAAGGACACATGAGGGCATGGAAAAATCAAAACATGAGACACAAGACAAGGAAAAACAAAACACATAACACAACAAGACATAGAAAAAAAAGACATGAAATCAAAACCCAAAACCAAAAACCAGACACAAGGACAATGCAACAGGAGACATGACAGAACCCCCCCCTTAAGGGACAGCTCCCAGATGTCCCTCAATACTAGGGTTCAAAGTCCAACTGAAGCCGGGAGGGTGGAGGGGGTCTGGAGGAGGGCCAGAGTCAAAGCCGGGAGGGTGGAGGGGGTCAGGGGGAGGGACAAGGTTCAAATAAATAAGGAGGTAGAGGCGAGGACTGGGACCCACTGGGGACCAGGGACGTGGACTGAGGCGCAGGCTGGTACCTGCTGGAGACCGGTGACCAAGGCGTAGGCGCGGCCTCAGACTCGCCGGAGTGTGGCGACGAAGGCGTAGGCGCGGCCTGGAACTCACCGGAGGCCGGCGACGAAGGCGTAGGCGCGGCCTGGAACTCGCCGGAGGCTGGCGACGAAGACGTAAGCGCGGCCTGGAACTCGCCGGAGGGCGGCGACGAAGGCGTAGGCGCGGCCTGGAACTCGCCGGAGGGCAGCGACGAAGACGTAAGCGCGGCCTGGAACTCGCCGGAGGGCGGCGACGAAGGCGTAGGCACGGCCTGGAACTCGCCGGAGGGCGGCGACGAAGACCTAGGAGCAGCCTGGAACTCACTGGAATCCGGCGACGAAGGCGAAGGCGAAGGTGCGGGCTGGAACCCCCTGGAGGCTGGCGGCGAAGGCGAAAGCGCGGGCTGGAACCCCCTGGAGGCTGGCGACGTAGACGAAGGCGAAGGCAAAGGCGTAGGTGCGGGCTGGAACCCCCTGGAGGCTGGTAACGAAGGCGAAGGCGCGGGCTGGAACCCCCTGGAGGTTGGCGATGTAGATGAAGGCGAAGGCATGGGTGCGGGCCGAGACCAACTGGAGGCCGGTGGCGAAGGCGTGGACTGAGACCCACTGGCAACCAGACCACTGGCTGGGAAACCCTCAAGGGTCTTGGCCGGACCACTGACGGAGTTTTGCCGGGAGCTGGTGGTCTGAGAGCCGATGAAGGGTCTCTGGCAACAAATGACCTCGGCCGGACCCCTGACCGAGGAGCAGGCACTGGACTTGGCTGGGTCTCCGACCGAGGACCAGACACTGGATTTGGTGTGAGACTCGGCCAGACCTCTGACCGAGGAGCAGGCAGTGGACTTGGCGTGAGACTCGGCCGGGCCTCCGACCGAGGTGCAGGCAGTGGACTTGGCGTGATACTCGGCCGGGCCTCCGACCGAGGAGCAGGCACTGGGCTTGGCGTGATACTCGGCCGGGCCTCCGACCGAGGAGCAGGCACAGGGCTTGGCGTGGGACTCGGCCGGTCCTCCGACCGAGGAGCAGGAACAGGCGCTGGACCTGGCGTGGGCCTCGGCCGGTCCTGCGACCGAGGAGCAGGAACAGGCGCTGGACCTGGCGTGGACCTGGGCCGGTCCTCCGACCGAGGTGCAGGAATAGGCGCTGGACCTGGCGTGGGCCTTGGCCGGTCCTCCGACTGAGGTGCAGGAACTGGCCTCGGCCGGTCCTCCGACCAAGGTGCAGGAACTGGCACTGGACTTGGCATGGGACTCAGCCGGGCCTCCGACCGAGGTGCAGGAACTGGCCTTGGCCGGTCCTCCGACCAAGGTGCAGGAACAAGACTTGGCGTGGGCCTCGGCTGGGCCTCTGACCAAGGTGCAGGAACAAGACTTGGCGTGGGCCTCGGCCGGTCCTCCCACCGAGGTGCAGGAACAGGCCTCGGCCGGTCCTCCGACCGAGGTGCATGGACTAGACTCGGCGTGGGCCTCGGCTGGTCCTCCGACCGAGGTGCATGGACTAGACTCGGCGTGGGCCTCGGCCGGTCCTCCGACCGAGGTGCAGGGACTGGCCTCGGCACGGGCCTCGGCTGGGCCTCCGACCGAGGTGCAGGAACTGGCCTCGGCCGGTCCTCCGACCGAGGTGCAGAAACTAGACGTGGCGTGAGCCTTGGCCGAAACTCGGACTGAGGAGAAGAACCAGGCCTTGGCCAGACCACTGTCTGAGGTGCAGGAACAGGCATCATCTGGACCGCCAACTGAAGACCACTGGCAGGTGTCGACCGGACCGCCGACTGGGGGCCACTGGCAGGTGTCGACCGGAACGCCGACTGGGGGCCACTGGCAGGTGTCGACCGGAACGCCGACTGGGGGCCACTGGCAGGTGTCGACGGGGTTGAGACTGAGGCCTGGGCTGGGAGCTTGGCTGTGGCTGAGGCTGAGGTCTGGGCTGAGAGCTCGGCTGTGGCTGAGGCTGATGCCTGGGCTGGGAGCTCGGCTGTGGCCTGGGCTGGAAGCTCAGCTGTGGCTGAGGCTGAGGCCTGGGCTGAGAGCTCGGCTGTGGCTGAGGCTGAGGCCTGGGCTGGAAGCTCAGCTGAGGCCTGACTTCAGGGAGCCAGGACGTGGATGGGCTCGTCGCTTTCTCGGTGGGGGCACTTTGTAGGCAAGCCGGGTTCCCCAGAAAGGAGACATTTCGGCTGTGGCATGGGCTGAGGTTGACGCTGTGGCATGGGTTGAGTCATAAGCTTCAAAATAAAGTTTGCTTGCGGCTATCTGACGAGCCCTGCTAGCAGGATTGGTTACAAAGTCCTGATACCACCGGATTATCTCCAGGCCATTTACTGCTGGGTCCATTTTATAAGGCCCAGTCATTCTGTCACGTCGGGGTAAAAAGGAAAACTATGGAAGGGAAAGGTGGACCCAAACGCAGTAAACACGGGAGGCAAAGATAAGGAGAACAAAAGGCGAGCTTTAATAAGGCCGTTACAAAAAAAACAAAAGCAGACAAAAACAGGGCAAAAAGGCAAAGTAACAATCGAATCAGCCAGGTAAAGTAACAACTTAAAGGGCAAAACAAAGTAGCAACAGAAAACGGCTAGACAAAGTGCAAATCAAAAAATCAAAGTTCAACTCAAAAATGGAAAACACAAAACCAAAACATACCAAACTGGAAAGGAGCATGGACTGGAACATGGACAGGAGCATGGAGAAAACAGAAAACAGCAAACAGAAAACAATGACTGGGCAAGGAGTGAGTGGAACACAGAGACTAAATACACAGACACTAATGACATGACGAGGAACAGGTGGGGAGAGAGGAGGAAGGAAGCCAGGTGTGATAATGAGGGGGAGGAGCACAAAGGAACAGACCAGGAGGGAACAAGACAACAGACAGAGGGAGCCAGAGGGGTGAACATAGGAGAACTTAAAGGACACATGAGGGCATGGAAAAATCAAAACATGAGACACAAGACAAGGAAAAACGAAACACATAACACAACAAGACATAGAAAAAAAAGACATGAAATCAAAACCATGTCATTAATCAACAACAGTCAGTTTAGATGCACAGAACAGAACGGGACCGAACCACTGGCTAAATCCCGGTCCAGTTCACGCCGCTGCAAGTAAGTCTTCTTGTTTCTTAAGGTATGTTGTGGGTTTGAGCTCTGCACTGATTGGCTCTGGTGCGAACGTGGCTATGGTGTGCAGTGATTGGCTCTGGTTCGTAGTTGACTGTGATGGCTACAGTTAGCAATGCTAACGGAATTGGTAAAGTATTTATGAAATAAATTATTAACGGTATCATTGCAGTCCAAACAAATGCAACGTTGCACCCCCTTGAACCAAGCAGCAGCCATGTGAAAACTTTCAGGTCAGTCTGATCCTGATCTGCAGAGATATTTGAGCAACAGACACACGCACACAGACTGACAGAGATTCCTTGCTTTTATAGAGAGATAATTAGCTGATTATGCTAATTACGCAAATTGCCCAACATGCAACTCTTAGCAACCAAGTTGAATTTCATCCACTAGGCCTATAGAATACATTTCAATCATAAAAGTTTATAGTAAACACCATTTCTGGGTCCAAGAAATTTCCAGTAGACTATGACAATCTCCCCTCCTCCTCTCACATCCTGCTCCTGTCTTTACATCTCATCGATCACTGACAGGAAAACTATGTAATTTCTTACACATTCTGGGTCAAGCTGGTATGGTTGAACAGAAGGATCTCAGCGAGCCATAGCATTACATCCACCAGCATAAACATTGGCGCATACTACCGCTACCGTATGTGGCATCCTCTCCCTGAGAGGGGCGTGTAGCAGGCAAGATAGGCATTGACAAACGGAGCTCATTAGCATTTTTTTAATGCAAAGTTTTAAAGTTTTACAAAGACAAACAAAACATATAGGTCAAACAAACAATCCTGAACATTCAGGTCACCTGGGGAAATAGAATGTATTGTTCCAGAAAGAAAAAAAAAAAGTATTGCTCCATGTAATATAGGGATACAGAGATCCATAAGTGAGAGATGAAGAGGGAGGGGGTTAGAGGAAGGCAGGCAAAAGCCAGCTGGCCAAGGAAGGGAGTCTCTCCAGGGCAAGTCCATCAAACCATCAGTCACAGTGCAGAGGATAAACACAATGAAAAAGAAAGGAACTGCCCGATTTTGTTTTTTCGTTTACATACAAGAGCCATTTCAGCCAATACTTCTGGGCTTTATTATGGTCCAATCTCAGAGAAAAAGTCTCCATTTCATGTTTTTCTTTACAGTGGCTGACCACTCTTCCACCATCGGTGGCTCCATTAAGCCATTTCCTTGTTATTGATTTCTTGCTGGCTGTCAGTGATATCTTAAGAAGATACTTATCCTGGGAATTAGGATCAGCTGGTAGATTACACAAATATACAGTCTGAAAATTATACTCAATGTCAAAACCAACAATTGAATTTATTTCTTTAACTGTAACCAGCCAGTAGGGGTGAATTACTGGACAACACCAAAAGATGTGACAGTGGTCAGCCATCACATTATTACATTCAGTGTGTTTACATGACACACAAGAAAACCAAATTACTGCGTTAGTCTGACTATGACCAGATTTTTAAGATGCATGTATACAACTTAGTCTGACTAAAATCGGACCGTATCGGATTTCTCATAGTCGGGTTAATATACCTAGATTATTCGATTGATAGTCGCATTACTCTTGCATGTATACGCTCCATCAGATCGGATCGGATTTTTGCGTTTTGTGCAGGCTCGAGATTTTTTTTTTCCGGGCCGTGAGCCGGAAGTAGAGATTGTATGCAATCTCTCTCGAATGCCGAGGCAGCTGGTGACGTAAAGAGGTCAGCTGGAGGTGGTTTCACCTAGCGTACCGGGCTATGACATGCTTCGGCCAGTAATTCAATTTTCTCACTAGCACGTATACTCGGACAATTGCAGTTGTCTGATTGAGCAGCATAGTCGAACTATAGCTGTAATCTGACTAAGCTGTGCATGTACTTGCACTGATTGTCTCCAGCAATGCCCAGATTCTGTTCTGCCACTCTGTAGATATTTTCTTCTTGGGGTGATAAAAACCTGATAACATTCTTCCATGCGAATTCCCTCCATTGCCCTGAACTGGTAGTGGAGGAGTTTATTTCACATATGTTTAGCCAATCATCCTCTGTCAAAGTTATATTTGTTTCCCTCTCCCAGTTATATTTGACATATGATGTTGAATTTGTTTTGTAAAGTTGCAGGCATAAGTATATTCTAGAGACCACTTTCTTATGGCTTTTACCTTTATATGCAATGAGAATGTCAATAAGGTCAAGTCACGTTCATTGTTGGGAATAAGGGCGTTACTAAGGGCGTGACTTTTTTCAGTAACGGCTAATCTAACTAATTACTATTTCCATCGTTACAACGCCGTTACCGTTACCGTTACCGTTACCAACTATTAAATGGGTTGCATTACAAATTGAAGCTGCTCATTGAAGCTGTTGTCATCCAGCCCTGTTCTCAGTCACCGGAGCAGCAGAGCTGTTTACTTTTTTTCTGGTGAGGGAGGAGGGAGGTGCGGGACAACCTCATAAGTGATGGTGATTGGCTCTCTAAGATATAGTGAGAGTTCGTAAGCCAATCAGAGACAGTGTTCAGTTTACACACAAACCACACGCGCACACAGCAGCCTCGCACACACAAACTTGCTGAGGTGAGCTGCAGAAATGTGGAGTCCGGAGGGAAAGTTAACGTTTTCAAAGTGGAAGTACAGACACTACTTTAATCTCCACGTCCTTTGTAAGCAACTCTGATCTAATGAAGCATCTCTCAGCGCCACACGCTTCTACAACATTAGTGACCAAAAACGCCGTTGTTGACTGTTGATGATGACAGCAGGTGTGGCTAACGTGAGATCTGCTAACAAAGAAGGACACGGAGCCGTCCAAGCAGCTAAAGCTGGATTTTTCTGCTCCAGCTTCCCAAAAACCTGTGACAGACTGAACTGAATGCAGTGATAGGCAGGTATGTTGTTGAGAACATGCTCCCATTATCAACAGTTGAATCAGACTCCTTCAGAGCACTCACTGGTAAAATACTGGGGAGAACAGGTCCCAGTCCGCCATACAAGAAAGACATTTTTTAAATACATAGATGCCAAGAACGCTAAAATGAATGCCAAGCTCAAAAGGGAGGATATTTAAAAGTAACGCAATAGTTAATTTTTCTGGTAAATAGTTACTTTTATAGTGGAGCAATTCCGTTACTAAGTCAATTACTTTTTGGAAGAAGTAACCAGTAACTATAACTAATTACTTTTTAAAAGTAACGTGCCCAACACTGGTCACGTTCCTTTAGGATTCTAATATTTCTATCGAAGTGATGCCTAAGCTGCAACTATCTGTAGAACCTTTCTTTGTCTAAATCATGGTTTTCCTGTAATTGTTGAAAACTATCCAGGCCAGTATCAGATGAAATTACACAATATGAAGTAATACCTTTTCGTGTCAGTCCCTTAAATCTCATATCAAGCTGTGCTGGTCTGAAATCCCTACCATGTTCAACCCACCTTAATAACCATGCTTTCTTCTCTAAGTGTGAATTACAAACCTCCTTGAACCAGATAAAGGGGGACTTTTGTAAGGTCATTTGGTTTATTTGAGTATACTGTCTTGAGGTTTTTATCACCACTGCAGTGGATCCTGTGCGTGGTGGACCTGGGGTCTGAGGAGATGGAGCAGCAGCCGTTCGAAGGTCTTCATGATGTGGGATGTTAGTGCTACTGGTCTGAAGTCACCTGGCTCCTTGGGGTGTTTAATCTTAGGAACCGGGATGAGACATGAAGTCTTCCAGAGCACGGGGGCCCTCCACCAACCTCAGGCTATGGTTGAACAGTTGCTGAAGCGGCTCCCCCAGTTCAGCAGAGTAGGCCTTGAGCATCCTTGGACACACTTTGTCCAGGCCCGCTGCTTTCCTAGGGCGCAGTCTCCTCAGCTCTTTGCTCACCTGCTCCTTGGTGATGGTGAAGGGGAGGGGGATTGAAATGTCCGTAGCGGTGAGGAGGGGGGTTGAAATGTCCGTGGGGGTAGGGAGGGGGTTGAACTGTCCGTGGTGGTGGGGAGGGGGGGTTGAACTGTCTATGGTAGGGGTGGGGGGGGGGGGGTTGAACTGTCCGTGGGTGTGGCGGGTGGGGGTGCCCTGTAGTCCGAGGTGATAATGGACGTGATGGGGGTGATGGGGGTGTGAAGTGGGCAGTCACTGGCTGTGGGAGCTGGGGTATCAAACCTGTTAAAAAACAGGTTTAGTTGGTTAGCTCTCCCAGCATCCCCCTCTTCTGTGCTGCTGCCCTTCTTCTTGCAGCCTGTGATGGTTTTCATGCCATCCCAGACCTCCCTCATGTTGTTCCGCTGCAGCTTCTGTTCCACCTTCCTTCTGTACTCCTCCTTTGCCTCTCTCAGCTGGACCTTGAGTTCCCCCTGTACGTGCTTCAGCTCGTCTCTGTTACCGTCCTTGAATGCCCTCTTCTTCCTGTTAAGGATATCCTTGACATCACTGGTAATCCAGGGCTTGTTGTTTGGAAAGCAGCGTATAGTCCTAATGGGAACCACAATGTCCATACAAAAGTTCAGGTAGTCAGTCATGCATTGGGTGACCCCCTCGATGTCCTCACTGTGTGTGTCCTGCAGGACGTTCCAGTCGGTAGATTCGAAGCAGTCCCTCAGAGCATCTACTGCCTCAGGAGACCATTTCCTGAAGGAGCGGGTGGTTGTGGACTGTCTCTGGATCTTTGGCTTGTAGTGTGGTGTGAGCAGGACCAGGTTATGATCAGACTTTCCCAGTGGGGGCAGAGGAGTGGCCGCATAAGCTTCCTTCATGTTGGTGTACAGGAGGTCTAAAGTCCTGTTCTTCCTGGTGGGGCAGCTTACAAACTGGTGAAAGTCTGGTAGTATTGAGTCCAGTGTGACGTGGTTAAAATCCCCTGAGATGGCGATGAATGCATCTGGGTGTTGTGTTTGCAGCCTGGATATGGTGGAGTGGATGACGTCACATGCGGTCTCAGCGTGTGCACGCGGAGGGATGTAAACACAAACAATAATGGCGTGGGAGAACTCTCTGGGCATATAGCATCCTACCGCCAGCAACTCAATGTCTCTGTTGCACTCAGTCTCCTTCACCGTAACATGCCCCGGGTTGCACCATCTGGTGTTAATAAACAATGCGAGTCCCCCACCTTTGCGTTTGCCGCTGCGTCTGCAGTCTCTGTCCGCTCTCACCGTGGTGAATCCAGGTACATCCACATTATCGTCCCGTGTGTTCTGGGTGAGCCAAGTTTCAGAGAGACACAGTAAACTGCTCTCCCTGAATGTCCTGTCGGTCTTCACAAGGGCAGCCAGCTCGTCTGTCTTGTTGGTCAGGCAGTTGACATTCCCCATGATGATCGAAGGAACCGAGGGCTTGTACTTCCACCGCTTAGCCGCTAGCCTAGCCTTCACCTTCGCCCCGGCTCTGCGGCCTCGTCTCCTCCTCAGCTCTTCAGGTATGGAGTGAACAATGCCGGCTCATCCCATTGTTTGGAGTGAAATCAGCTTCTCCCTTGAATAAGCAAGTTGTCCACTGATTTGTTGCCGATAAAAAGACGTTGTAGCAAGTGTACTTAGTTGAAAGAAAAAACAAAAAAAAAACAAAAAAACACTTAGACACTAAAAACGAAACTACACGTATGGAGCTACTGGATCAGCGTCCTGCTCGCGCCAGCGCCAGAAGAGTTAGAGTGATTGACAGCCATCAAGCCAATCACAGCCATTTGACCAAACCCCAGCCGCCCGGAAAGTAAACAATTACATGCTAACATGGAGCTGCAGTCCCTCGCTACAGCAAACAGCGAACAGACACTGCATGAAAAGTGGGATTTTCGTCCCGTAAACACCTGTAAACCTCCATAATATCCATGATATATGTGGAGTTCCCAGAGGTGCTAATTGCTCTAATTTGTATATGAATAGCACCGAAAACTTGCCTAGCCAGAGAACGTGTGGCTTGGCTTGAATGTCCTCACTCTATATTGGATCAAACACTATATATAAAACTAATAATAAAATCATATGTATGTATGTATATGTATGTTTGTGTGTGTGTGTGTGTGTATATATATATATATATATATATATATATATATATATATATATATTTGCGCTCTCTGATAAAAATATTTATCAGATTAATTAATTACACGGCAAATTAACGCGTCATAAAACTTAACGCAATTAATTCTGAGATTCTGAGTGGCAATTCAATGCGTGAGCATTTTAAATTTGGCCCATTGAAACCAAGAAACAGCTGATCACAGCAGTCAGTCCATCACTTAATTTGCGGACATTAAGATTAACAACTGGACAGCCGCAGAGATCCAGGAGATGCAGCGTCTCCTAGGTCTCTGTAGCTATTTGGTTGTGTTAGCTTGTTGTTGTGTCAGCAAGCTATGGACGGTCGCTACTTTACTGCAGTCAAGCCACCCTCCACTCCGAAATCCCCGGTCAACCTAGCTGCCACTTAATTTGCAGTGCCTGTATATAGGCGACATTACGGTAATGCAGTGCCAGAACAGAATTCAAAATAAAAGGAGACACCTATGAAGACAGTCTGCGATTTCACACAAATACAATCAATCAGTCTGTTAATTGATTGATGAATTATATAAACGATTAGTTAATTACTTAATTGAGCATTTAAGGAATTAATTCATTGATTATTTATTTTATTATTCAATTCATATTACCATCCTTATTCTTATCACACTGAAGCCGTAGAAGATGTGGGTCATGACATTTCATCTGTTTGTACAATTAGTCCAACATAAAAGTAAACACAATAGCTGGAGTTTCTGATGAGGAATTTCAAAATAAAAGCCCACTTAATAGTCAAATATTTTCAATATTGCCCTCAAATTCAGATTCAGAGGAAAGTACCAGTTTCCACAGACACAATTCACTTCAGACTGATAGAACTCAACCTCAGAGACTCACTCAGATAATTCCAGGATGTTCTGATGTGGATTTTCAAAATTAAAGCCCTCTTAAAATTGAGATTGTTGATAACATTTCCCTTTGATTTCAGATTTACTTTAAAAGAAAACTGCCTGTTTCCACAGACTCATTTGTGTTCAGATTGATAGTACTTCAAGTCAGAGTGTCACTCATGTAGTTCCAGGACGTTCTGATGTGGATTTTCAAAATTAAAGCCCTCTAAAATGTTACATTTTTACCAATATTTCCCTTTGATTTCAGATTTACTTTAAAAGAAAAGTACCTGTTTCCACAGACTCATTTCACTTCAGACTGATAGTGCTCAATGTCAAGGTTGCACTCAGATAATTTCAGGAAGTTCTGATGTGGATTTTCAAAATTAAAGCCCTCTTAAAATTGAGATTGTTGATAACATTTCTCTTTGATTTCAGATTTACTTTAAAAGAAAACTACCTGTTTCCACAGACACATTTCACTTCAGACTGATATAACCCAACCTCAGAGTTGCACTCAGATAATTTCAGGAAGTTCTGATGTGGATTTTCAAAATTAAAGCCCTGTCAAATGTGTCATTTTTGCTAATATTCCCCTTTATTTCAGATTAACTTTAAAAGAAAACTACCTGTTTCCATAGACTCATTTCACGTCAGACTGATAGTACTCAACGTCAGAGTTGCACTCAGATAATTCCAGGAAGATCTGATGTGGATTTTCAAAATTTAAGCCCTGTGAAATGCAAAATATTTATAATATTTCCCTCAAATACAGATTGATAGTGGAGGGAATCTGCCGGTGTCCACAGACTAATTTCACTTCAGACTGATGGTGTTCAACCTCAGAGTTGTTCTCAAATTATTTAAGCATTATTTTCCCTCCAAATTCAGATTGACATGAACACCTCTTTCAGCAGGGCCATGTCCTGTTGTTTCAGTCGCAAAGTGTTTCTTCCTTGTCTGACTGCCACATGTGCTCCCTCACCTGGCCCATGTTGGCCAGATTTTTATCTTCTGCCTTGTGTGCTTATAGTTTTACAGTCTTTTACCAGTCCTAGTCCCTCTCCCTTTAAAGAGTTTGCTTCGTTGTTCTTTAGTTTGCCTATTATATCTGTGGATTTGCTCATTTGAATTTAAATGATACTGTCTATATACAGTTCCTTCTAAAAGTATTAATCCCCCTTGAACTTTTCGACACGTTATCACATTTTCACCACAAATGTAAATGTATTTTATTGGGATTTTGAAAATTTTGAAAATCCACATCAGATCCTCCTGGAATTATCTGGTTGCATCTCTGACGTTGAGTACTATCAGTCTGAACAGAAATGAGTCTGTGGAAACAGGTAGTTTTCTTTTAAAGTAAGTCTGAAATCAACGGGAAATATTAGCAGAAATGTCACATTTTAGAGGGCTTTAATTTTGAAAATCCACATCAGAACATCCTGGAACTACATGAGTGACACTCTGACTTGAAGTACTATCAATCTGAACACAAATGAGTTTTTGGAAACAGGTAGTTTTCTTTTAAAGTAAATCTGAAATCAAAGGGAAATATCATCAAAAATCACATTTTAGAGGGCTTTAATTTTGAAAATCCACATCAGATCCTCCTGGAATTATCTCAGTGCTACTCTGACACTGAGTACTATCAGTCTGACGTGAAATGAGTCTGTGGAAACAGGTAGTGTTCTTTTAAAGTAAATCTGAAATCAAAAGGAAATATTATTAAAAATCTCAGTTTCCAGAGGGCTTTAATTTTGAAAATCCACATCAGACCATTCTGGAATTACATTAATGACTCTCTAAGGTGGAGAACTATCAGTGTGAACAGAAATGAGTCTGTTGAAATGGGTAGTTTTCTTTTAATGTGAATCTGAAATCAAAGGGAAATATTAGCAAAAGTGACAGATTTGACAGGGCTTTTATTTTGAAAATCCACATCCGAACTTCCTGGAATTATGAGTGAGTCTCTGAGGTTGAGTTCTATCAGTCTGAAGTGAAATGAATATGTGGAAACTGGTAGTTTCCTCTTAATGTGGATCTGAATTTGAGAGAAATATTGAAAATATTTGACTATTAAGTGGGCTTTTATTTTGAAAATTCTCATCAGATACTCCAGCTATTGTGTTTATTTTTATGTTGGACTAATTGTACAAACAGATGAAATGTCATGGCCCACATCTTCTACAGCTTCAGTGTGATCAGAATAAGGATGGTAATATGAATTAAATTATCAATGAATTAATTCCTTAAATGCTCAATTAAGTAATTAACTAATTGTTTAAATAATTCATCAATCAATTAACAGACTGGATGATTGATTGTATTTGTGTGAAATTGCAGACTGCGTTCATAAGTGTTTGCTTTTATTTTGAATTCTGTTCTGGCACGGCATTACCGTAATATCGTCAATATACAGGCACTGCAAATTAAGGTTGACCAGGGATTTCGGAGTGGAGGGTAGCGTGCTACTTTCAAAGTAAAAGCCCCCCGCTAAGAACCCAGTTCTAAATGGGGTGCAATGTAAAGCTCTTATTTTGAAGACAAATTCTGTGTCACTGTTCACAGCCTTATATTTCTACTATTCATTTTGAATTGCCGTATTTAGTCAGCTTTGATATTCATTTTGAATTGCGGTATTGAGTCAGCTTTAGTGCTCATTTTGAATTGAGAGTCTGCTTAAGTGCCTATTTGAGACTCAGCCTTATTTTATTCCTGAATTTTATGTATTTAAGTGTATTTGTATTGCATTTTTGAATAATGCACCTGGCCTAATTGGTTTGCTGGGATGTGCTTGACCAATATGGATATATATATATATATATATATATATATATATATATATATATATATATATATATATATATATATATAATAAAAAACCTACCCCTACCATTTACACGTGAATTCAAATGGTCAATGTTTTCCTTAAAACTTCTAAATGTGCAAATTTTCATACATAAAATATCATACAGTTATACAATTGTTCAAAATGTACTTTAAAAAAAAAAGGGAAGGGCTCTCATATAAACCTACCCCTACCATTTACATGTGAATTCAAATGGTCAATGTTGTCCTAAAAACTTCTAAATGTGCAAATTTTCATCCATAAAATATCATATACATTTTCAACAATTATACAATTGTTGAAAATGTACTTTTCAACAATATCCCCCCAATATCTATACCATGGTAAGGCCCTTGTCCACAATGTCATTCTTCCTTGGACAAAAGATGTCACTTTCATTTTCAGATATCCACAATTACGTTCTGATATCTAGAATGAACATTCTGGATATCTGCAATTGAATTCTTACAAGGAAAAACTTCCTTTTCAGATATCTTCAATCCAATTGTTACTAGTTATTTCAGATATCCAAAATGAATAACTATGTAATTTTGAATATCCAAAAATCATTGTGACTAGTACAAATGTCATTATGGATATCCACAATTTGTAAAATGCCATTGTGTACATCTGTAAATATATTGTGGATATCCATAATGACATTTTTATTAGTTACAATGTATTTTTGGATAGTGAAAATTACATTCTGGATATCTGGAATAATTTTTCATTTTGGATATCTGAAATGAATATTGTGACTTGTAACAACTGGATTGAGATATCTGAAATGCCTAGTAAGATTTCTATTCCTAGTAAGAATTCTATGGCAGATATCCAGAATGAAATTCTGGATGCAGAGGGGGTCTGTGCTGATGTTATAATGTGAGCAATACATTCAAACATGAAAAATGTTTTGATCTGGACAATTATTTTGACTTGACTTGAACACCATTCAGCAAATTAGGGCCCTGGGTGAATGACTGACCGATCAAGTGTTAATTATAGTTTGTTTTAGACAGCCAGTGTATTTCTTCAAATCCTGAATGCTGTGTGTCTCATTAACAAGTGGATGTTGTAAACAGACTCAATTTAGTTGCATGGTCCAACATATTTTCCGCACTACACGTCTGCGGGCAACTGCAGATTTGTACTGGCCAAGCAGACCGGCACACAGTTCTTTTCATAACAATAAATTGGAAATTACACAAACTGTCTTAACTTGCTGGCAGGGCTAAATTTGGCTTAAGTTACTGTCATTTTAAAAAGTCCAGACCATTGTGCCAGAGTTTAAAATAGCTGTTTTTGTCATCAGGCTACGTGTTCATCACCAACATCCCAACTGGAGCTTCAGACATTCAGATCATAGAGAGACATAAGACTGAGAACATCCTGGGTGAGAACCAACAATTCCTTTAAGGTCAATAACCTGATAACCAAATCAACAGATTTAAATCAACAGTTAAAGTAATTAATTTTGTTATGAAATTATATTTGACATATCCATTTATAATAGGGCTGAACGATATGGACAAAATTTCGTGTCTCGATATTTATGCCAGATATCTTGATGTTGATACGTTACAATATGACTATGAGTT
The DNA here is from genome assembly GCF_904848185.1 of Acanthopagrus latus. NCBI lineage: Eukaryota > Metazoa > Chordata > Actinopteri > Spariformes > Sparidae > Acanthopagrus > Acanthopagrus latus. The sequence goes on from NC_051059.1 coordinate 133,424, forward strand.
TGGTGAAAACCAAGCATGTTTCAGAAAAATAAAGAGATTGTTTTAAGCGAGAAGAGAGAAATCTTTAACAAATAATCCCAAACTCACTACAGAGACAAATATATTTTAAGTAACAACAGTAAAGAGAGGGAGAAGATCAAACAAACTATGCATTTTTACAAGATGAACGCTAACATCCTTGTCTGGAGAGAAAAATTGAGAGTGAAGATCGAGACTAAGCTTCAGGTTATTGCCGGTAAAGTACCAGTGGAATCTAGAAAGACTAAGAAGTCAGAGAATTAACGGATCAAAACAGAGTAAACGGCAGCTATCTGGGCTCGAATCCACAGATCGGCCGCGGCGTCCGCTCCTGCCTGCCCCGGCCAGTGCCCCCATACACCCACTGGCCTGCCGCCTGCACAGCCGCGTGGGAGGGGAAAGAGCCTGGCGCTGCAGAGGAGTCGTGGATTGCGATGATTCTGAGCAGCATGAAAATTACAACATAATATATTTCTCGCCTTTCCCCTGATGATCTGAATAAGTCGCTAAATTTGTCACTAGTCGCTTTTTAGAAATAACGTCACTAAGAGGGTCTGAAAAGTCGCTAAATCTAGCGAGAAAGTCTCTAAGTTGGCAGCACTTAAGTGTGTGTGTGTGTGTGTGTGTGTGTGTGTGTGTGTGTGTGTATCTCAGTCTCCGTCTCCCTCACTCCCGTCCTCGTATGTTTGTCATTGGTTGGCTTCAGCTCTCTATCCACAGCAAGCATGAAATAAGGTTTGTGGTTGGCTGGCCTTAGAGGTGTATTCAAGGGCAATCGTAAAGATGATGTTTGTTGTGACTGCCGGAGCTGTACATGCGGGGTGGGGGGGTGGAATCTTTATCGTTTTGATATATATACATTTTCGTTATTGATATCTTGAATGTTCATATCTAGATATAGATACAATAACGATATATCGTTCAGCCCTAATTTATGATAAGCTAAGCTAAACATGATCTGGGCCTACATTTTTTCTTACTAAACAAAGGTTATTTTGATCTCCTTCCCTAACTCTTTGTAATTTGGTGATTTAAATAAGAATCACCTCATATATTGTAGAAACTACTAATTTGTAAATGACAAATCTTTCTGTGTGTTTTTTGAATTTTGAAAATCAGCTTGTCTAAGTTACTGCCCTGATGTTTCCCTTCCTATCTAGCCCTGTCAGATGAGGCTGGTAATTTCTTCTTCAATGGAAACACTGTGTTTGACAATCCTCAAAACTTCCGTGTAGCAGGAACAGTTTTTAAATACAGACGTCCGAGCAATGTTTTCTCTGATGGCCTGGAGTATATCATTGCCCAGGGACCAACACTTCAGGGCCTGAACGTTATGGTAGCACACACACACACACACACACAAGCACACACACACACACAGAATACAAGTATATGTGTGTCTCATTTTACTGTTATAAAAGAATGATTTCACTTCCAGTATGAAGTAACTAACCCGTGACTGTAACTAACCTCTTTTTGGGCATGCAGTACTATAACATGAATGGGAAGCTCCCCCACATCACCTATGAGTACACCATCCCTCGCACATCTCATGGCATCACAGCTGGACAAGACATCACCACAGGCCCCTCCCACTCTCATCTTAACCTCACCTACAACGAGATAAATGAGGACATCAGAGAGGATCTACTTAGAGTAATGAACCACAGCAGAGGGAGCGTGACAATCGTTCATCACTACAACACCCAGCTAGGAGCAGATGACCAATCAGATGTCCATCTGCATGAAGAGGAGGAGGAAGAAGTAGTATGGGAGGTCAGGACACCCAGCCCTCCACCGCCTGCTGCCATGTTGGTCTTCAGATCAGCTGATGTCACCAGTCACGTATTGAGCCATAATGATGTGGAAGAGCGGGGACCTCCAGTGCCATCTGGCTACCGTGAGTCACAGATTGCTCTGTCCTTGAGTAAACAAGCTTTAACATTTTTAAATTGAGAATAATCTGCTTGTGCTGACTGTTCCAGTGTCAGAATGATCCGTCAGTGACTGAGTCAACTGACAGTCAAATCATGGTGTTAAAATACAAACACTGATCACAGAGCTGACCACAGTTTCCCTTGTATAAAACCCCTGCACCACACATTAGCTGGCATACAAGTCTTTTTTCATGATATTTTTCATTTCAAAGTGTATACATCTCATTAATTTGAAATGCATTTCATTTCATTTCATTCAATATGTTATTGAAATCAACACATTCACCTGTTCAACACATTCACATTCACAGCCTAGTTACCTACCAGTTAGGATGTTGCTCAGATATTACTGTTGGGTAAAGACACTGGCAAAGCAGCACAGTACATGAAATAAGCATGGAAGAAACAGAAATGAATGTGTCACCGGGTATGACGTAGCGGAAAGATTTCCACAACTTTCCATTTTCAAGGCATGAAGATGATACTGAGTTAATGTGAAGACTGTGGTGTAAAAGCTCTAGGACAAGATAAATGAGGCATGAATTTGGGAAAAATGCTGCCACAGATCAAAATAGTTGCCTTCCTGTTGGAGTGACGGTATGGGTCCAAGAGTGTTTTTTATGCGTCTGCTCATGATAAATGTGCACACTGAATTTCGTTCATGTATGTGCATGTAGGAGGCAGGGCATTACGCTAAAGTAGGGGGCGCTACCGAACCCGTAGGTCACAGCCACACTCAGTGACATTGAATTATCAAATTTTTCGGTGGTCAGGGAAGTTGGTGATGATACCACGTCATCCTCCAGCTCTGTCTCTGTCACCATAGTACTCCTTCCAACCGCCCTATGACCTCCTCAGTTGAGGTCAACAAGGTCCCATCCTTGCTGTACACAGCTTGGATGGTTCCCCGTTTCCCCCTCCTGAGGTGCCGAATGGTTTTCCAAAAGTGCTCTGGTGCCGCCCAAAAGTCCTTCTCCAGTGGTGGAAACGGGGTGGTGGTCATTATAGACAAACCGTGACAAGCGCAAAAGTCTAATAATAGATCACCATTTTGATTCTCCTCCCAATCGCACCCCTCCAGGTATCTCCATCATTGCTTATGTGTGTGTTAAAGTCTCCCAGTAGGACCACAGAGTCCCCCACTGGAGCCCCATGCAGTGCCCCAGCCAGGACCTCAAAGAAGGCAGCATACTCCGAACTGCTGTTCAGTGCATATGCACAGACAGCAGTCAAGGGTTTTCCCCACCAGCCCTTAGATGTAGGGAAACAACCCTCTTGTCCACTGAGGTAAACTCCAACATGGCAGCGCTCATCCGGGGACTTGTGGGTATCCCCACAAAACCGTCCGTCGCCTCACACCTTTGGCAACTCTGGAGAAGAATAGTGTCCAGCCCCTATCCAGAGCCATGGAGGCAAGCCCCACCAGATCCAACCGGTAACGCTCAACCTCCCGCACCAGCTCTGGCTCCTTCCCCCAAGACACCAACACACCAGAATCCAGCTCTCTGAAATAGAAGAATCTTTAAAGTCAAACCAGTTCTGGCAAACGTGGAACACTCTAAACAAACACAACAAGATCAATTGGCAATACAAAATCGCAGCATTTGGATGAATTGTTTTACTGAATTATGCAGCAATATACAAAGAGCAAAAGACACACCAAGTGGAAAACTTCAGAATTAGTAATTAAAGACAACCAATACCCTCTATGTCAGTTCATGCTCTGTTATTGAAGCATCTAAAGCATCCAATCCCTGAAAGCTAAAAAGGCCCGTGGAGTTGACAACATCCTAAAGGAAATGATCAAACATTCTGTACATAAATTAAAATTGGCGCTACTCAAACGTTTTAATATAGTTCTAGCAGTGTCTGTTCTGTCCTGTTCTCTCGTTGTGTGCATGTGTTGTCTTCCAGGTTAGAGCACTGCTGGCGTCTGGTTTGTTGACTGCCACTTCTGTCCCTGTGTCCGTCCTACGTTTTCCTGTCTGCCTATCTCTTTATTTGTGTTGTTTTATTCCCTCGTCTCTGTGTTAGTTTAGCTGTTTAACTGTCTGCGTTTCCCTATCCATTACGCTTCCCCTCAGTTCCTCGCTCACTTCCCTCATCCGTTCCTTCACTCCCGGACAATCAGCTGTATTAGCCAGCTAGCTAACTATCAGCTGGCTTTACCTCCACCACCATTGGATTGATCTGTTTTCCCTTCACTGGATCTACCTGTGTCTCTGAGTGTGTGGATCACCTGCTCTGGACCTCGGAGAGTACATTGTGTGTTTGTGGTGGTGACTGTGCTAACCCGTGACCGTCCCGCTATGTGTGCTGCTAACAACATTAGCCACACTCCCTGCCGGTTTGTCAAAACATAGCCTGGCCGAGTGTCCTGCTAACAACATTAGCCTAGCTGTCTCACTATCCGGCCGGCGTTCGGGGGGGAGCCCCCACTCCCTGCCTGCTCATCAGCAGTAGCCTAGCTGAGTGCCTCGCTAATAACATCAGCCCAGTTGTCTCACTATCCATTCGGCATACCTGGGGGCAAGTCCCTACTCCCTGCCAGCTCTCCTGCCCTAGCCTAGCTGACTGTTGACATGGCAATATGGGCCCTGCCTGCTGCGCGGGTACAGTCTGGGGCAACCAACATCACCCACTCCACCAACTTCAACCCCTGGTCCACTGCTGCGCCCACACAACTCACTGCCTACCAGCTTCTAGCTAACCAGATGCTAGCAGCTGCCAACATCCTACCTGGCCCTCTTCCACCTCTGATGACTCATCTCCACCTTGGATTTTCACTTTTCCTACTTCGGACTCTCTCGACCCTGCTGCTGCTGCCACTGCAGTTGGGAAAGCTGGGATCCTTCGCCCACTTCATCCACCGAGGTTCTGGTCCCCCTCGCTTCCAACACCTCCCCCATGGCTCACCTACCCCCTCCATCTGGACTAACTCTCGCCCCCCCGTCATTCCCACTTGCCGCACTGCCAACCTCAGCAACATCCGTTCCCCCTCCCCTGCCCCTCCATCCATCTCCCTTGCACTGCTGAACTGTCGATCCCTCTCCAACAAATCACCTTTTATATTTGAACTGCTACTGGACAATAACCTTGATCTGCTCCTCCTCTGTGAAACATGGCAACAGCCCCTAGCCTACTATGCTCTCAACCAAACCACTCCTTCCAACTACAGCTACATTCCGAGACCCCGCCTCTGCAGCTGAGGGGGAAGCGTTGCTGTTCTCCATAAACAATCCCTGACCATCACTGAACTAAACCTCAATGTCCCATCTATCTCATCCTTTGAACACCTTGCCTTCTCCCTCCCCAACTCTATTACTGCTGTTCTAATCTACTGTCCCCCAAAGCCACACCCATCTTTTCTCTCTGAACAGTCTGAACTCCTCGCCATTGCGTCCCCTCCTCTCCTCCTACTTATCGGTGACTTCAACATCCACACTGATCAGCCCAACACCCCACTTACATCCGACATTCTCTCCCTTCTCGACTGTTTCCACCTCACCCAACACATTGACTTCCCCACCCATACCAAAGGCCATATCTTCGACATTGTCTGCTCCACCTCCCTACTCGTCTCTAATCCCTATCCCCTCCTCTTCCCTCTTTCTGATCATCTATGCATCATCTTCTCCGCTCCTCTACCCTCCCCCCATAATCCCAAAAAGCGCTACATCTCCTACCACAACATCAAATCAGTCAACCCACTCTCCCTCTCCCAGCTCATATCCTCTGCCTTCCCCCTCGACTCTGCCCCCTCTTGTCAACTATGACATCATGCTCAACTCCATCCTCTCTGACTCACTGGATTCCCTCGCCCCCTGGAAAACGTCCTCTGTCTCATTCACCAACTCTGCCCCCTGGTGCACCCCTGAACTCCGCACCATGAAACAGACCGGCCGCCAACTCGAACAACTTCACAAACGAACCCACTTCACTGTTCACGCTGATGCCTACAAACACCACATCTCCTACCGTGATGCTCTCCAAGCTGCTAAATCCACCCACTTCTCCACCCTCATCAACAGTGCCAACCGGAACCCCCGCAACCTGTTCTCCACTGTCAACAAACTGCTCCAGCCAGCAGACATCAATCCACCCTCCTCACCTGACCTCTGCAACACTTTCCTACTCGCCTTCAACAATAAAATCTCCCAAATCAACAGCTTCCTGACTGCCGCCGTCTGCAACTCCTCCACCACCACCATTCCAGTCCCCCTCCCCCTCCCAGACCATACCACCCCCCCTTCTCTCACTGCCTTCTCCCCCATTGACTCCTCCCACATTTTGGACATCATCACTACGTCCAAAACAACCACCTGCTCTCTCGACCCCCTCCCAACGGCTCTAACCAAGGCCTGTCTCCCCGTCCTCATCCCCCACCTCACCACCCTCTTCAATCCGTCTCTGTCCCTTGGTCTTGTTCCCTCTATCTACAAAATTGCCTCCATCACCCCCATCCTCCATAAGCCCACCCTTGATCCAGCCAACCTCTCCAACTACTGTCCCATCTCCAACCTGCCGTTCCTCTCCAAAACCCTGAAACGCATTGTCGCTGCCCAACCTCACACCCACCTCCAGTCAAACCTCTATGAACCCCTCCAATCTGGTTTCCACCCACTTCACAGCACCAAAACTTCCCTTATTAAAGTTGTCAATGACCTCCTCACCTCTGCAGACTCCGGTGCCCTCAACATCCTGCTACTACTTGACCTCAGCACGGCCTTTGATACTGTCAATCATGCCATCCTCCTTCAAAGGCTGCGCCAGCAGGGTGTCGAGGGCACTGCTCTCGACTGGCTCACTTCCTACCTCACTGACAGACAACAGTTCGTCTCCCTCTCTGGCCACACAACCACCCTTTCTCCTGTTACGCAGGGGTCACTCAGGGCTCAGTCCTCGGCCCCCTTCTTTTCATCTGCTCCCCCATGGACACATCATCCGCAAACTCGACCTCGACTTCCACTGTTATGCTGACGACACCCAGATCTCCATTCACACCAAATCCATCCAAAATCCTCCCCTCAACCACATCGAAACCTGCATCTCCACAATAAAAACATGGCTGTATCAGAACTTCCTCAAACTCAACAGTGACAAAACAGAGCTCCTCCTCATTGGCACCAAATCCACTCTTAACAAAACTGGACCATCTCACTCACCATTGACAGCTCAATCATCTCTCTCTCCCCCCTGGCACGTAACCTTGGTGTTATCCTGGACCCCACTCTCTCCTTTGATCCCCATGTCAGCGCCACTGTTAAGACCTCCTACTTCCACCTCTGCCGCATCGCCAAAATCAGACATTGCCTCTCCCCCCCGCTGCTGAATCCCTTATCCACGCCTTCATCTCCTCACGTCCTGACCACTGCAACTCCTTCCTCACTGGCATCACCTCTCATTCCCTCCATAGACTCCAAACGGTCCAAAACTCTGCTGCTCGCCTCCACACTCACACCAGGTCCCGTGAACACATCACCCCGTTCTATACACCCTCCGCTGGCTCCCTATCAAACAAAGCATTGACTTCATAATACTCCTCCTGACCTTCAAAGCACTCCATCACCTGGCCCCACCCTACCTGTCTGACCTCCTTATCCCCCACCGCCCTTCCCGAGCCCTCTGGTCCTCCTCCACTCTCACTCTGACCTTACCACCATCCAGACTGAAAACCTTCTGAGACAGAGCATTCTCCAGATCTGCACCCCGACTTTGGAACTCTCTCCCCCAACCAGTCCGTGACTCTCCCTCACTTGCCAAATTTAAATCCTGCCTAAAAACCTACCTCTTCTCACAAGCCTATGATCTCCCCTGCCCATAACCTTCTTCATTCCTACCCTCTCCCCCTGACTCACCCCTCTACACTCACCTTCCACTCTCCTCACTCATCAGCCCCCCACCGCTCTTCAATCCATCCCTGCCACCTCTCGACTACTGTTGTACCTGTTTTTGTCTATTTGTCTGTACCACTGTTATCTACTCCACACCACTACTGCCTTTGTTCCCTGCTGTGTTTTGTGTCTTGTTATTCTTTGTTTGCTATCTGTGTATTATCTTTGTTTGCTGTGTATTATCTTTGCTATCTGTGTACCTAACTCTGTAAGCGACTTCAGGTCCTTGAAAAGCCCTATATGGATTAAATGAATTATAATTATTATGTATTATTAGTTGGCACTTTTCCTGGCATATGGAATAAAGGTTTAATAACACCACTTTACAAAAAATTAGATAAATATGACCCTAATAACTACCGTGAAATCTTTGTAAACAGTAACCTGTGAATATCTTTTGCAACATTATGTATAGAAGACTTATCAGTTTTGTAAATGACCAAAATGATTTGAATTGAATTTTGAATTGGATTCTTACCAAATTTTCACACAACAGGCCACATCTATACCCTCCACACCCTGATTGAGCAAGAATTAGACATGAAGAAAGGAAAGGCCTATGCATGTTTTGTTGATTTCACAAAGGCCTTTGATTGCATTTGGCATGAGGGCAGTTTCTACAGACTACTTAACAGTGGCCTTGGGGAAAAAACATATAATGCAATTAAATCTATACACACATATAGTAATCGTGCAGTTGAAATAGGAGACACACAAACACTCTTCTTTTGAGGCAGGGATGCAATCTTAGTCTTATCCTCTTCAATTTATTTGATGAATTTGATGAATGAATTTGCATGTCAATTAGATCAATCCACAGCACCTGTCCTCAACCTGAATGACACAAAAATTAAGGGTCTCCTGTACGCAGATGACTTGGTGTTGCTGTCACCAACAAAAGAAGGTCTACAGCAGCACCTCAACCTCCACATAAATTCTGTCAGACCTGGACCCTGTTAATTCTCTATGGCAGTGAAATTTGGGGACCAAAATTAAATCATGAATTTGACAAATGGGACAAAACAATAACAGAATCTTTGAATATCGTGCGTGTCTTGAGAAAGACACCTAACAATGCATGTATAGCAGAACTTGGTCAATACCCCTTAATATTGAAAATACAAAAAATAGCAATTCAATTTTACAATCACCTAAAAACTAGTGACCCCAGGCATACCATCACAAAGCCCTAACCTGCCAAGAGCTGAAGCCAGAGAAGAGTTCCCTCAGCCAGCTGGCTCTGAGGTTCTGTCCAGAAAACCTAGCATGCCCCAGACATCCTTGGGACCACAACACCAAGCCAATCAGCCCAAACCACATTATCAACCAACAAAAAGAAATCTATATCACATACTGGAAGGAAACAACTAAAACACAGTCAATTCAAATGTTATCTGACCCTAAAAAGAAACTTCACATTAGCAAATTATCTGAGCACAGTAAAAGATCCTAAATTAAAAAAGCCTTGACTATGTACAGACTCAGTGAACACAGCCTAGCTATAGAGAAGGGTCGGCATAGATAGAGCTGGCTGCCAGAGGAGGAGAGAGTCTGCTCCCACTGTGACAGACAAGAGGTAGAGTCAGGACTACACATCCTCACCTCATGCCCCAAATACCAGGCTCTGAGAAATGAACACTTTTCACTGAACATTGAATTTGAAAACATGATAGACATAGAGAAAATCCCATATTTACTTGGGGAAATGCCCAAATGTGAGAGCATTGCAGCTAAATTTATCATCTCTTGTCATGACCTGAGGACAGCCAGTGGAACCTCAGAAACACAATTCTTAACTGTTTATTTATATTGTGTCAACATCACACACACACACACACACACACACACACACACACACACATACATACATACATACATACATACATACATACACAGAGAGAGAGAGAAGGAGAGAGACAAAGGCAGAAAGACAGATAGAAGAGAGAGACTTTGACTTTTAACCACCTTCATTAAAACATGTCTGTGTATTCATTGCAGCACTATACAAAGATACACACACAGAGACCCACACAAAATAAAATAAAAACCCCCGTTACAGACCCTTCTCATAAACAAAAGACCAGTTCAGTCCCTCTCCAGCTACAAACAGCCCCGTCTATAAACCACACCTTCTGAAACACATCAGGGTCATCAACAAAAGTATAATGCTCAAACTCAGCCCAAAGGTGTGGGTCCACCAGCCCTAAACCCTGCAACCCATTACGCATTGTGAGCCAAGTAGCCAGTTTAGCCTGGCCAAACAGAGAATTAATTAGCACATCTCTGTGCTTGATCTGAGCTGAAATTCTGGGCCCCAGTATGTAAAGTCCCTCAGAAACCAGTACTGACACATTATCTGCAATGGCTGTTAATACAAAGGGGCCTTAAACCCCAGTTCTAGCCCTACTCCACCCTGAACCTTCCTACGTAGCAAGGCTAGCAAAGGCTCAATGGCCACTGTATAATGGACAGCCCTGCAGAATTCCCCTGCCCAAAGGCACCAGCCTACACAGCCCCCCAGCTACCTTCACTAAATGTTAAGCCCTGGCATAGGGCATTTTCACCCCAGCAACAAAAAGCCCTCCCACTCCAAAAGCATGTAAAGCCTTAAAGGTACCATATAATGTTTTTCATCAATTTCACACAGCTGTCCAACAGCTCTGTATTCGATATGCATTGCCCCAAACCCATCCGTGGCCCTGAACTTCAGCTGTATAAAAGTCGCTCTACAGAGCTCTATTCAGAGCAGTCTGTTTCTGTGCCTGCACCTTTAAATGCTGACGAGCGCTGTCTGTCAATGCCTACTTGGAGAGCCCTTCCTGCTATGTCACTCTCAGGGAGAGGATTCCCCTTGCTTCAGCAGTAGCATGCACTATTTTTTACGGTGGATGTATATATGTATCGCTATGGCTCGCAGAGATTTTTTCATTCAGCCAAACCAGTTTGACCCAGAATTGGACCCAGAAGGAGAGGCTCCTGAAGTATAGACTCTGCAGCTGCAGCAGGACGCTTCAGAATGGTCAGTGTGTCTATATGATGTTAGTTTGTTCGTATGTGTTGTTACATTTACCACCATGAAGGTAATGGCTAACAGCTAGTGAAAGCTGTATTTGTCTCGAACTAAGTCTCCAAACTCTTTTTACACTGTTCACATCGTCTCTGTCTCCAGTCTGCACATGTTTCCAGACTTTTTACTGTGACAACCAAGCTCCATCGTATTATTAACGTTAAACTCACTTCAAACTACATTGCGTAGCAGACTGACGTGGAGCTAACTAGTTAGCTGATTTCCAACTGACTTCACCATACTCGTAGGCAACTATAAATACTATTAAACCGTGGCAACACTTTGCGGTGGCTCAGGTGCAGTTGCTGGTTCCGGTATGGTTGGGACTGATCCTTTTACGAGGGTCAGTGTCGAGGCAAAGTCAGCTTTGCACTGACCCTCGTTACTGTCCGATGTGAAGCGATTAGCACACACACACACACAAGCTAACACGAACCGTAGCCGGCGCGTTGTCTTAAAATATGAAACGCAACCACTGTCTCTTCTGTGGTTCTGTAACTGGGACAGAATATAAGCGTGTATGTTGATTTGTACAACCAACAACAGAGCTATTTGCACGTCTAGCTTTGAGCGACGACATTGTGAAACACTGCTGTCTCACTGCAGGACACACCAAACTTCATCTAAGGGATGAACACCCCCCTCTCAGATATCTCCTATCACCATGCAGAGGAGGTCGGGCCTATGATAATTATTCTGAACAGCCTGTAGGAGCGCTGTTTTACCAGTGGGTGGGCTGCAGAGACCGTACAGGAATTGCTTGTTTTCCTCATTCTGGGAGTTGGCAGGCTCAGGGAGGACCAGCTTATATATGTAGAGACCAGAGAAAACATGTTTTTTTATGATATGGGACCTTTAAACAGGTAGCCATGGTCCACTCTGTCAAAGGCCCTTTCCTGATCCAAACTGAGAAGACCAAAGTTCATATTTGAGAGTTTTGCTAAGTCCATCATGTCATGAGAGAGATGCAGGTCATCATGTATTGACCACCCTGGTACACAGTAACTCTGGGTGTGGTGTATTATTGTCTCCATCTGTCCCTTCAGCCGGTTTGCCAGACTCTCAGAAAAGATTTCAATATCAGCACAGAGCAGTGCCACCGGCAGCCAGTTCCTCAAGTCACTGAGATCCCCCTTCTTAGGTAACAGAGTAATGGTAAGTGGTAGCTCCCTACAGGAAGGCACTCCATCACCACCTCATACCAATCTGGGCCCAGAACTGACCAGAAGCTTTTGTAGAAGTCAAGCCGCAGACCATCCACACCTGGTGAACACCCAGACAACAGCTGTACCACTGCCTCACTCAACACCTGGAAGGTGACAGTGAGTCCAGTTCAGTCCTTTGGGTTGTGGAGAGTTGTCTACAGCCCCCTACCCTCAGTTCAGACTGCTCACCTGTCCCCCGCCCAGCGCAAGCAGTGCATGTGTCCATCCTGCCCCTGTCGTTTTTCCAGCCCAAAGAAAAGAGGTTGGTGCATCCATTTGATATTGAAAATCGAGCCCTTCTAAGAGGGTAGTATTTACATAACCGTCATCAGTACACTGGTCGTGTCTGACTCTGTCACTCACGGGGACGAATGCTGTTTTCTGGGTCAAAGTTCACTGAAGTCTTGGTTGCGGATATTTATTTTCATCACAAACACTTGGTGAGTACATTTTTTTGCCAGTGACAGATGCTGTTTGTCAGGCAGAAAAGTGACAGAGTCGGGAGGACGAGCGGGATGACAGACACTTGTCCACGTATAACTGCGGTATTTTTTTCCTCATAAAGATTGCCAAAGGACAGTTACATCTAATACGTTACTTTAGTTTGGTTCTGTAACGTTGCCTTGTGGGAAATCTGTCTTTTTTATGTTAAGTGAGAGGGACCTGTGTTGTTATCAGACTGTCCGATCGCATGCCCTCGATATGCTCAGCTGGCTTATGCATTCACACTACCTCCATTCTCCCTGCTGTTTGACTGCGGGGATCCTGCGCCAATTCCCTGCCTCCATCTCAGTGTGAATATCTATGTGTATCTATATGTAATTTTCATGAGTCCTTGCCCCAAGTGAAGGAGTTCAATTACCTCTGGGTTTTGTTCACGAGTGAGGGGACGATGGGGCATGAAATCGATCAGCGAGTCGGAGCAGCAGGTGCGGTGTTGCATGTGCTTGCAAAATTTGTGCCACAAAGTATGTGGGAGTTATGAGCCAAAACACAATATCCTTGATTATAGTGCCACCTAGAGGTGGACATTCACAACAACAATGGATTATAAAATATTTCGGCAGGTGTGACTTACAGTGTATTCCAAGCTTGATGAGTTGGCAGTGAAAAATGCAATCATTTTGGACAAAGAAAAAAAAAAAAAAAAAAAAAAAAAAAAAAAAAAAAAAATATATATATATATATATATATATGATATATACAGTGCTCAGTACACCCCCTTCGAGAAGTAGTATTTTAAACAATATCTCAATGCACACTGAAACAAGACTAAGTTTTATATAGCATCTGTTTAACTTATAACATGAAAGTAAGGTTAATTATATAACTTGGAGATGAAGATTTTCAGTTTTACTCAAATTAGGGTGATGCAAAAATGAGTACACCCCACTGAAAGTCTCTGGAGCAAGGCTAAATTTTAGACCACAAATGTCTAATTTAACAATAATCAACCACAGGTGAGTCTAATTATTCATTACACAGGTGTCCAGCAGACAGTCAGACAGACTATAAAAGGGTGTAGTAAACCCCTTCTTATTTCATGTTGTTAGCAATGGCACCACATGGAAGAGAAATGTCTCAAGACGTGAGAAAGAAAATAATTTCTTTACACTGCAAAGGTGAAGGCTACAAGAAGTTCAGCAAAGCTTTACTTATCAGTTAGAATACTGTAGCAAAAGTGGTACAAAAACTTAAAAAAGATGGAACTGCAACCATCTCACAGAGATGTCCAGGTAGTCCACGGAAGTTAACAGCTCGACGGGAGCATCTTCTGATGAGAAGGGTTGAAGAAAATTGGCATGCAAGTTCACTGCAGTTATCCAAAGGAGTAGAAAGCCAAACTGGGGTGACTATTCTCCCGTGACACAATACGGCGTACACTGCAGAGGAATGGCAATGCATGGGTGCCCGTCCTCGACGGAAGCCTCTCCCAAAAGCCCAGGCACAAAAAAGCCCACCTAGATTTTGCCAGGGCCCCATGCTGACAAAGATGAAGACTACTGGGACTCTATACTTTGGAGTGAGAGACCAAGATAAATGTTTTTGGAACTGATGGCTTCAAAACTGTATGGTGTTGCAACGGTGAGGAATACAAAGAAAAAATGCATGGTGCCTACAGTGAACCATGGTGGTGGCAGTGTCCTTATGTGGGGGTTGCTTGAGTACTGCTGGTGTCGGGGAGCTGCGTTTCATTGATGGCATCATGAATTCACAGATATAATTGCCTCTATACTGAAAGAAAATATGCTACCATCACTACATTGCCTCTTGGTTAGTCGTGCACTTTTCAACATGGCAATGATCCTAAACACACATCTAAGGTCACTGTTGGATTTCTGAAGAAGAACAGGGTGAAAGTGATTCAGTGGCCAAGTATGTCTCCTGATTCTGAACCCAATTGAACACTATGGGAATTCGGAAGAGACAAGTTGAGCATCAATCTTGAAGAATGGAAAAAGGAACTGATGTAGCAAAATGTTTCCAACTTGTTCATTCCATGGCCTAGAAGACTTGGTGCTGTCATTAAAGATCATGGAGGCCATACATAGTACTAGATTTAGTAGTTTTTTGTTGTGGGTGTACTCATTTTTGCATTGCCCTTATTTGACTAAAACTGAAAAATGTGTAATCTAAGATATGTTATTGACCTTACTTTAATGTTATAAGTTTAACAGATGTTATATTAAACTTGTATATATATTCAACATTTTGGAAATTGTTTTTTGTGTTCATTGAGATATTGTTTAAATGGTACTTTTCAAAGGGGGTATACTCATTTACACTGAGCACTGTATAATCATTTGAAAAACAATAGGGTCCTTGCAGGTTCCCTGCTCAGGCCCTGACAATAGAGGACCTCGCAGGTCGAGACCTGCGCGGGCCATAAAAAAAATCACTACTAAAACATCTGAGATCTTGCAGGTCGCTACCTGCTCGGGCCCTAATAATGGAATGCCTGTCAGTCAACACGGAGAGAACAGCAGCACCGCAGTGAGCACCACAGGGAATAGCACCAGGGGGAGACCACAGCAGCAGAGGAGAGTGGCAAAGGAGCCAGGTGGTGAATAATCTTGAGGTTGTGGTGGAGGAGGACCAACGGAGCAATGATGGACAGCCACAGAGCACCAAGAAAGTCGGTTTGAAAGTGAGCATTGCTAGGGCTAACAGCTGATGGCGAGGCTAACAGCTGATCACCGGAGAAAGGTGAGTCCATAGAGCCAGTTGTTCAAGGTGTCCAGCCTTCAGAGTAAGTAGCATAGCCCCAGATCTTGTAGGGACAACTTGGCATTTTTTTCCAACAGAATAAAGCAGTTTTGCCATGGATTTAGAAGCAGCGATATTCATCCCACCTTCTTACTCGCATCCGGTTTGCCATGGAAACTGGAGATTGGGTAGACTCCCAGGGGTAGGGCTATGTGGAGGCTGAGCAGGTGCTAGGGCTGGTTTGGGTGGGGACAGTCAGGGTCTGAGGGGTGACTGTAAGTAGAGAGCATTGTGTTTCCATGCTCTCCTGTAGACTGAGCAGAGTTCTGTCCCTCTCCAGCAGCTCCTCTCTCAGTGCTGCTATCTCTGCCTC
The DNA here is from genome assembly GCF_904848185.1 of Acanthopagrus latus. Classification (NCBI taxonomy): domain Eukaryota; kingdom Metazoa; phylum Chordata; class Actinopteri; order Spariformes; family Sparidae; genus Acanthopagrus; species Acanthopagrus latus. Next base: position 149,125 of record NC_051059.1, read on the forward strand.
ACAGCTGTCTCTGTCGTTTCTCAGCTACTTCACCTCCTCACTGAGGTAGTCCAGCTGTCTGCTATGACTGGTTCCGTCCTGCCGAATATCTCTCAGCCAAGTGTTGCCTATGTCTTCCTGTTCTCTCCTGAAGATGGTCAGGGTATTCTGGAAGAAGGGAGAGTTAGGCTGTTGTTGGTCCAGCTGCTCCCTGAGCTGTACCAGCTCTGTCTCCATCTTAATGGAGCTGCTAAGTGCTTATTTTCATCAGAATCTTTCAGATGATGATACAAATGTGAATATTGGCATGAGCACTCTCCATGGGTCACTTGACAAGAAAATTGTCTGAGATGTTTGAAATTGTGGCAGCCATTTTTCAAGATGGCCAACACCTTAGTGGAGCAGTTAAGTGATATGACGGTTTCTTTGGTCATACAAACACGAAAATTGCCATGAGCCATCTAAAGGGTCATTTGACAAGAAACCACCCACATCAACTTGAATTGAAAGATGGCAACCATTTTTCAGGATGACTGCCGCCCGCCATGTGGATCTTTAAATGATACATTTTCTCATAGAAATGTATTGGGTTCCTCATAAGGCTCTATCAAGAGAGGTTGCTTGACTGTGTTTTTTCTGACTCCTCGCCCATGACCTGTTCAGTTTGGTAAGAACTGTCAAGAGTTGCCTCCCACTGGCAAAGCTCGTTCAGGGTTCACTGAAGGTACATAAGCTCCCTTACCACGACAAGGTAACAGTCACAAGGGAGGGTTTTTTTTTTAAACTAACAGCCATTAAATTTGTGGGGGGAAAAGGGGTGGGAAAACAAATATAAGATTGATTGATTTAAAAACTGCAAGCAGTGATGAACAGGGGCCCTCGCAGTCCATGCGTGTTGGGGCATGCTGCCGTCGGGGCTTGTGCACGCAAAACTTGCTATGAAGAAGCTGTTCCTTTATAATTTTGTTGCCTGCTCCGCTGGTATTAAATAATGTATGCTGAAGATAGAAAAAGTGTGTGTACTGCTGCACTGATTCCTCGGACAAAGACTGAGTTGATGGTCCGCTTCTCGAGCTGGCTGAAGAGAAATGTCCACAAGAGGCATAATGCAATGAAATAGTTTCAGGAAGAAGCTGAAGTATCATCGTCCAGTAGCTGCACAAACCCTCAAGCTTCCCGCAGAGTGGTAGGCTCAAACTCCTCCTGATTGTTTCAGAACACTGGATAATGTAAGTCAGTGTAAAGTGTAAGTCCTATGTCTTAAAATAGGACCATCAGCTGAAAGCCAACAAGATGTCCTACATTTCTAGTGTATATGGTGTCTATGTGAACTAAAAGATGTGGTAGATGCTGAAGAGAATTTTTTTCTCCAGTTCTTTCAGCTGCTCTACACTCTAGCGATGATGTCACGCCCTCTAGCTCACGCAATACACACCCATTATAAAATCAGGAGATGGCCTAAAAATCCTTAAAACTAAAACTGTGATAATTTGAAAACCGTAAAAGGTTTTTAAAAACTGAATACGTGCCCAAGGTCGTCTGACTCTTTAAAAGGTGGAATGGTATCTGTAGCTAAAAGCATGAAGCACAAGAAGAGGTTGAAAGTCAATGAGTTTTGAAGAGGATTTTAAGATTTTCCCATTTACTTTCCATTCAAACTAATTAAACTGCGACCAGATCGGAACACAAAGCCTCATCAGTCCACGGAACACAATTATGAACATTTACGTGAAAATCAGACAGTATTTTGTTAAGATGTGCAAGATTGTCTGCTTTCAACACAATATGCATGAATTTGTTGTTTTAAATTTCAGGCATTTTATGGACTATCAAAATTATTTTGATAAATTCTCGTCAAGGAGGGGTCCACAGATGCTTCACGCAAAGTTTAGTGCAAATTGGTCAAATTGCCTAGGAGGAGTTCGAAAAAGTATGGTTCTTTCATTTGTCGCAATTTTGTGAATGAAAGTTTCGCTCGAAAGTGGGCATGGTCTACACCAAATAATTCAGCTGAATTGAGTGAACATAGAGATATAGGTTTTAACAATGTGTGACACATTATATATGACTTATGGGACAAAACACGCTCTCACGTGGAAAATAGCGCCACCTGCTGGTCATTTTTGGTGTGTTAGTTGCAAGGGGCTAATCTATACCACTCCCTATTGAATTTCATTCTATAAGTGTTATGGTGTGGGCACAGGGCCAAATATAATATTAAAACTGGCACCAGACCACCACCTAGTGGCCGATTGATAAGTCCCCTTTGTCAGATATCCTCAAGAGGGCAGTGGCAATGATATATTCCAAGTTTGGTGTCAATCCGCCCAACCGTTGTGGAGATATAAACTATTTGAATTTACAGAGCGCCACCTTGCAAACATCCTCAGGAACTCATGTCAAAGTATTAAGATATTTGAATGTGTGACAAAGTGTATGAGGGTTATTAGCCAAAATGCACTTTCCTTAATAAACAGCGTCCACCTAGTGGTGAGAAATTCAGTACAACAGTAGATTATAAAATTTTTTCACCAGGTGTGACTTATATTCTAAGTTTGGTGAGTTTTGGTGGTATGTCCAGGCAGTGAAAAATGCAATCGTTTGGGACAAAGAAAAAAAAAAAAAAAAGAAAAAGAATCATCTTGAAAAACAACTAGGGTCCTTGCAGGTTCCTTGCTGGGCCCTCTAATAAAGAATCATTTGAAAAACAGTAGGGTCCTTGCAGGTTCCCTGCTCGGGCCCTAATGAATTTGCACAGTTGTGGTGCTGAAACGGACAAGTGCCCCAAAACTAATAATTAAGCAATGGCTAATACTAAATGACATTGAGGACAGATCCAGAGGCAACAGTAGCTCTGGCTGACACAGCCACGGAACCATGACCAAGTTTGGTGAGTTTTGGGGTATGTCCAGGCAGTGAAAAATGCAATCGTTTGGGACAAAGAAAAAAAAAAAAAAAAGAATCATTTGAAAAACAATAGGGTCCTTGCAGGTTCCTTGCTCGGGCCCTAATAAAGAATCATCTGAAAAACAGTAGGGTCCTTGCAGGTTCCCTGCTCGGGCCCTAATGAATTTGCACAGTTGTGGTGCTGAACGGACAGTGCCCCAAAATAATAATTAAGCAATCGCTAATACTAAATGACATTGAGGACAGATCCAGAGGCAACAGTAGCTCTGGCTGACACAGCCACGGAACCATGACAAACAGAAAGTATCTCAAACAATACTACGGAACTAAACTGAATATGTGCTTCACTGTTAGACATAGGCAGTGGAAGCAATGCATTTGGTCAACTCCCAACAACTGTCCGCAATAGGTGGAAGTGGTGTCCAGAAAACTTTATACTCCTCGTCCTCTTCCACCCATCCCCAGTCAGATGGGCTCAGCATTTGTGGATGTCACTTCAACGCCTGTCCCCACACATATCCAGCCTCATAAGAATCATGTTTGGCATGCTCTTTGAGTGCTGCTTGAATTAGTGGGATCAAGTCATATTGGCAAAGAGATCAATCCTGGCTTCGTTCACATTGTGACATCGCTGGACCTGTCATACATTAGCACAACAAATCTCCCCAAAGCTTGCAGGTCACTATCTTCCACTGCAGAGGGACATTTGCTGAGTATTGTTAATGTGTTTGAGACCTCATCACACACATCACTTGTTTTCCAGGCAGATTTCATTGATTTGCCATGGAAGGATGACAAAATCTCGCAACTGCTGAAGGCATAAAAGAAGAGGATACCACGTGTTTTCTCTGGTCCTATGTTTGAAACCACTTCATGTTTTGGGATCCATCTCGTCTTCTCTCCTTTGCCAAAAGTCACCCACATTTTCTCAAAGCCAAGTTGCATCAAAGAGGGCATAACAGAAGTGGCTATGATTGCAATGTCTGTGTCATTGGCATCAACCATCAGGGATTTGTGTCCTTGTTTCACTGCATGCTGGGCATGAAGTAAAATATGTGTGTCTGCCTCTTCATGACTACATGGGGCTATACTGCATCCAAGTTAGCAGCTTGGTTGCTAACAGCATCGGCGCAACATGTTTTACTTTGTCACCAGCCTGTTACTGTTAAATTTGAAGTTGTTACTTTGTAACAATGCTTCCACTGCCTATATCTAACAGTGAAGGACATTTTCAGTTTGGTTCCAGAGTATTGTTTGAGATACTTTCTGTTTGTCATGGTTCTGTGACTGTGTGAAAAAAAACAATTTAAAAAACCCCTCCCTTGTGGCTGTTATGTATATATATATATATATATATATATGGGTGGTATGACCAAAAATGTATATTCTGGTATTTTTCAAACTTCAATAACGGTTTCATGGTATATGGCAGTATTTTTTTTTTCAGGTGTTCACAGCATTTTCTGCTGGTTGAGAGAGGAATTATTAGCCCCATTTAGATAGAAAAGGCGGCACATTTGCTGCAAGGATGCACTCTGCCTCCCTGTCTATCTAAAAGGGAAGTTCAATATTCCTTCTTTCCCATAAAGCCGCCACTGGGGTAGGCATAAACATGTGATGTGACATGAAGCACGAAGTTGGGAATGAACAGTGACGTACAACATATGCATCGAGGAGAAATGTGGCAACACTTGGCAGATTTACTTAATTATAGACCCGTGGCCCATATTCTTCCTTCCTCAGTCAAACACACATTGATGTTAAATCCTCGCTATTAAAGGAAGCATGCAGTGGAGCGCCTCTCGTTAGCTGGTCAAAGCAGGTCGCATTTATCTTCAAAATAAGAGCTTTACATTGCACACCATTGGAGTTTAGAACTGGTTTCCTAGCGGGGGCTTTTAATTAAGTAGCGACCATAGTAGTGAACAACAAGCTGACAGCTACAGAGACTGGGAGACGCTAACATTTCCCAGAACTCGGCAGCTTTCCAGTTGCTCACCTAGACACCTGCAGATGAAGTCATGAACTGCCATGTCTATCCTAGCCATCGACACCGGAAACTAAACACCAGTCCTGTCTTAATCGGTGTCGTGCATATATATATATATATATATATATATATATATATATATATATATATATATATATATTTACAATATGCCGTTACAATATGCCAGGAGAAGCTGTGACGAAGATTTCCAATTTGAAACGGCATTATGAGACGAAGCATAGCAATTTTGAAGAGACATTTACTCAAAATTCAGAGGTAAGAACAACACAGATAAATGCACTGAAATCGTCATATCAAGCTGCAAGCAGGATTCTGGTCGCATCTATGACACAATGAAATAAGATAATGCATGACTGAAGTGATGGACACAATGTTTGAAGGCAAACAAAAAGAGGACATATTCAACTGTGTATTTTAATTTATGTTAAAATGGAAATTACATTTTATTTTAGTTCGTATTTTGTTGTTTTGAATGAAAAGGACATTTTGTTTTGAACATTACAGTATTATTGCATGTGGCCTGACCGACCTCAATACATGGACCTTTGCGTCATTGAGAAAATGTTTGTGGCCCTTTAAGGTTTGTATTTGAGTATTTAAGAAGGTGGTGGTGGCGGTGCGAAAGGTCTGGGAGGTGGCGAGGTCCTTGGTCTGGGGTTGATTTGTGCAGACTGGGTATGGTTGCTGCTCTCCTGAGGTCTGTGTTGTGGTTGTATGTACTACCTCATCTTGCTGTTGGCTGGTCCTGAAAGGGTGCCTCTCTGTTGTTGGGGTGTTGGGGGTTCCTGAGTTGCTTCTCTTACTGGGCGTTCCTCTTCAGTTTAGTATGACATCTTTCAGTGTCTTAGTGAACCATGGAACTGCTTCCTTGAAGAGGTGTACATGGTCATAAAGATCTTGTATAGAG